>NC_090232.1:6870661-7168161 GCF_024489055.1 Chanodichthys erythropterus | reverse complement strand
TCACACTCGACTGGCAGAGTTTAGACGTCTTTAAGACACTTTGGGTGTTTGGTGGGCCCTGGACAATAAGCATAAAACACAACCGCACTTTGTTGTGACATAAAAATAGAACTTTGATGCACACAGAATAATTAAGTATCTTTTAACGCAAAACTCAAAGACTCCCTAGTGCTTGAGCTGAGCCTCAAAGGCCCAGAGCATTTGAATATTAATATTATGCTTTAATAAAAAAAAAAAAAAAAAAGTTAACAATACTCAAAGGTGCATCCTTTTTCGCATACTTCTGCATTTTTCTACACCATTTCACAGTAGAAGAACAAAAGTGTTTAGAGTGTAGCATGTAATGCATCATACAGAGAAATAAATGAAAACATTTGCTAATTCAGTTCAAAAGCACCCAATTTCAAAACACACACACACACACGCACGCACACACTCTACCTGGGGTGAATAACACATTTTTCAGAATATTTAAAATACATTTGATTGTATGGTGTTTTTTTTTTTTTTTTTTTTTTGACAGTTTAGTTACTGAATGAGCAAAATCAAGCAAATCAAACATCAGAATCCATCCAATCCAAAAATATACATTTGGATTACACTATACTGTATAATTATATAAATTATACATAGGCTATTATATAATTACATAAATTATAATTATACATATATTTTTGTATTAATAAACTATGAATTCCGGCTGCATCTGACTAACATGACTAACATGTACGTCTAATTAGGAAAAGTATTATTATTACAACAATGCATTATTAATTGTAATTTTAAATATTATTATTATTATAACAAACTAAAATAAATTGTAACAAACAAATAAATAAATAAATAAACAAATAACCAGAAGCATCATCTGGTTAAAAATCCAAATTAATATGGGTCATCATACCACAAGGGTAAAAACTAAACTAACTAACTAACTAACTAACTAACTAACTAACTAACTAACTAACTAACTAACTAACTAACTAACTAACTAACTAACTAAACTAAACTAAACTAAACTAAACTAAACTAAACTAAAATAAAATAAAATAAAATAAAAAAGTAAAATAAAATAAAATAAAATAAAATAAAATAAAATAAAATAAAATAAAATAAAAACTCCAGAAAAATCATCTTACTGGTTAAAATCCAAATTATTAAAGGGTCATCTTACCACAAGGGTCTAACTTTTCAATTCACATACATACATACTTAAATATATAAATAAATGAATACATACATAAATATTTTAGTGACCAAAAATCTGAAAACTGTTCAAATCTCCCACTTAATTCTGATATGTGATTAATTAATTGTGTATTATATAATTATATAAATTATAATTATACATATATTTTTGTATTAATAAACTATGAATTCCGGCTGCATCTGACTAACATGACTAACATGTACATCTAATTAGGAAAATTATTATTATTACAATAATTAATTATTAATTGTAATTTTACATATTGTTATTATTATTATAACTATATAAATTGTAATGAACAAATAAATAAATAAACAAATAACCAGAAGCATCATCTGGTTAAAAATCCAAATTAATATGGGTCATCATACCACAAGGGTAAAAACTAAACTAAACTAAACTAAAATAAAATAATAAAAAAAAAAAACCTCCAGTAAATCATCTTACTGGTTAAAATCCAAATTATTAAAGGGTCATCTTACCACAAGGGTCTAACTTTTCAATTCACATACATACATACATACATACATACATACATACATACATACATACATACATACATATTTTAGTGACCAAAAACCTGAAAACTGTTCAAATCTCTCACTTAATTATGATATGTTGTGTAATTAGGTTAAAATGTTTCATAACTAGACAGTCCCAAATACAAGAATAAGTAGCCTACTTCCCTTTGTTTCCCCTACCACGTAATTTGCAAACCTGAACAAGAAGAGTTTCTAAATAAATACTTTCCAGAACTTAAATATTGCAGTAAATAATACAAAATGAAAACCACAACTTCTCATATCACTTCCTGACAGTGCAGTTTCACCAGGCAACAAAGGCATTTTGACATTTTTTCCCACTTCTTTCTGTTACTCCCCCGGAAAACATCCAACATATTTGAAAGATCGCTCTTATCCTGTTCCCATCATCTCCTCGTATTGAGCCGAACACCTACCGCATGCCTTTCAACGCCCAAACACAGAGAGCGACGGATACTACACCACTGGTGACCAGTTTGTGCAGAAAAACACAGAAAGGGACTCTGGCAGCCATCTGTGATTAGACATGCCAGCCTGGACTCAAGATGAAAACGCTGCGAGATTTTCCCATCTCTCAGTCAGTTCAGAAGATTTCATAAAGCCTCAGACTTTCGGTTCATGTGCTTGAAGGACACAGAGGATTATTAAAACTGACCAGACAATTATTAATCACACTCTGGATTACGTTAGTTTCTTTGGTTGCTGTTCTCATATTTCTTCTCACAGTTTCTTCCCCGACTGCAGCAACTTCCATTTTTATACAGATATTTTGTGCAATTTCCCAGGTAGTGAGGATTTTGTTTTCACATGGGATTGAAATGGTGCTTCTTTGCAAATGTTTTATGCAATATTCCAATTTTATGCATAAGTTACATTCTAAGTTTGTGGTGCTCACATTACATAATGATACACAATGCAACATGCATGCAGGATGCAAAAACATATCAAACTTAATATCTGATTGCATTATTCTGTGCGTTATTTTGTTTGAAAAGTGTGCTTGCGCATCTTTATTTCAAATAAAGGACACTTTGTTTGTTATTCTGTTCTATCATATCTGTAATGACATTCATGCATTAAAAAAACACAGTTTACTCTATGCTACCTTGCCAACATATATAATGCAACATGCGTACAAACAGAAAGCAACATAAAGTGATATAATGTGACAACGGTCGTAAAATAATAAATAAATAAAAGTTTACAGGCACATAAATTGACAGCAACATTAATATTTACATAAAACCCAGATGTTTTCTCATGAATAAAACAAGCAAATCTCATGAAATGTGACATCAGATGATAACCACGGATTTACGGAATCTTCTATAGCAAGGTTTCAGTGCATGGGAAAACGCCATTGGTACGACGTTTCCTTGCGAGACCGTGCAGTTCAAAGAAACCGAGACGAGGAAAAATGAGAGTGGGTCATTCTCTTCAACGGGATTGAGAAATGATGGCAGTGCATCCGAAGGCTAGGCTCTTCAGTCCATATGCCTGCCAGCAGGAATGATGAGTTATGCCTTTAATCTAGTTTGCCAGGGATTGATGCTCGAGCCCGTGCAAGTGCATCTTGGCTAGCGGAAGCGGCTTTGACCTCTCTTTCTTACTTTAGAGTAACAATCCTGTGCGGTTTGAGAACGAGGTTAAGAGAGCTACATAAAGAGAAGGGGAAGAGAGAGCGAGATAATTGGAGGAAGTGCACGGACATCAAGTAGAAAAGAGAAAAGTAAGAAATGAAGCATGTATTCTTAGGGGGAAAAAGGAAGAACTCTGCGGGGCTGTAGCTGTCATCGGGCTTGATGAAAGCCTTGCTTGCCGTATAACATGAATTACGTAGTATATGTATTCCAACCTTTTTCATACTTCCTGCCGTAATCCATGCGTTTAGTATTCAAAGCCTCTTTGACTTGTGACAACTTCAAATTCCAACCAGGAAGGATTAGGCCAAACAGAAAATGGCTTATGGTACCACATAAATCATTTCCTTTAGCGTTCTCACATCTGTTTTTTTCTTCTTTTTTTTTTTCTCTATCCTACACTTGGAGATCCTTCATGTAACTTTATTATAGATCTGCATAGTTGCTGTACTTTAAAGGATTAGTCGACTTTTAAATAAACGTTTGATAATTTACTCACCCCCATGTCATCCAAGATGTTCATGTCTTTCTTTCATCAGTTGAAAAGAAATGAAGGTTTTTGATGAAAACATTCCAGGATTATTCTCCTTATAGTGGACTTCAATGGCCTCCAAACAGTTGAAGGTCAAAATTACAGTTTCAGTGCAGCTTCAAAGAGCTTTAAACAATACCAGACAAGGAATAACGGTCTTATCTAGCGAAACGATCGGTCATTTTCGGAAAAAAAAAAATACAACTGTATATGCTTTACAAACACAAAATATTGCCTTGAACGTACTTCTGGTTTCTACATTCTTCAAAAAGCTTATGCTGTATGTCCTACGCCTTCCCTATTCTACTTACGGAAAAAAATTAAACTGGTGCAGCGTTCGTTCCGTAAGTAGAATAGGGAAGGCGTAGGACATACAGCGTAAGCGTTGTGAAGAATGTGGAAACCGGAAGTACGTTCAAGTACGTTTTTTTGAAAATGACCGATCGTTTCGCTAGATAAGACCCTTATTCCTTGTCTGGTATTGTTTAAAGCCCTTTGAAGCTGCACTGAAACTGTCATTTTGACCTTCAACGGTTTGGAGTCCATTGAAGTCCATTATAAGGAGAATAATCCTGGAATGTTTTCATCAAAAACCTTAATTTCTTTTTGACTGATGAAAGAAAGACATGAAAATCTTGGATGACATGGGGGTGAGTAAATTATCAGGAAAAGTTTATTTAAAAGTCGACTAATCCTTTAACACAATTCACTATATGCAAAAATATAGCAATAAATTCTTTTTTCTTTTTTTGTGTGTGTGTGTGTGTGTGTGTGTGTGTGTGTGTGTCTTAAAGGGGAATGTATAATGCATCTTTTACAAGATGTGTGAAGTTTCATCTTAAAATACCCCACAGATCATTTATCAAATGCCATGAGCAAAAACATGGCATTTGTATATCCCTTTAAATGCAAATAAGCTGCTGCTCCCGCTTTCCAAAAGAGGGTGGAGCTTTACCAGCTCGCACTTTGGTTGCTCAACAACAAGAAAGCTGGAGAATCTCATGTATCCAAAATGACGATTGTCAGAAACGGTATTCAACCTTACATTGTTTAAACCAAAACGAGATTCGGGAAGAAATTAAAACTTTTAGAATGCAGACGTTTCTAAATGGTTGGTGGATAAATTTAAGTATTTGCTGTGGCTTGAGCCCCTGCCCCTTTGATCGCGAAAGTGAAAGTGCCCTCTGTGGTCGCATCGCGGTGCCCCCGCGTTCCCATTTCTCCTCCCCCGGAATGTGATTTCTGGGAGACTGGTGATTGGTGGGAGACCCACCAACCTAGACTGGGTAAACCCAGCCTGATCTGCCGGCGATTTTATTTCGCCCGGCAACTGGAAAGCCGTACATTTATTTCTACTGCTTCTGTTACACTTTTGCGGGAACCAATCACAGACTGGCTTTATCCACCTTGCTCGCTATTGGCGGGTATAACACGATGACGATAGAGAAGCGACGGCAAGCACGATCATCAATCCAATTCCTTTTAACCTCTTGACGATGCTGAATGACTTCTTTAGTTTAGCAAACAAATTGCTCGAGTGGGTGTAAATACCACTCACTTTCATTTTTTTTTTTTTTTGCACAACCTGCAAAAATCGCTCAATGCTTCTCCAAACCCCTGATCAATGCTACAAACCAATACAAACTAAACCTGTCTGGAGTTTTCGCGCCGCTCTGCAAAGTACGTCACCCGGGTCGTTGATCTGATCTGAAGGACTATCCAATTGCGTGAATAATGCTTATTGATCATGCCTCTTGTGCAGTAAAAAATACATACAGACTCCCCAGACCAATGTTCCATTTTAAATTGAGCTTGGTCTGGTGATAGCTAGACAACGACCAACCACATATTTTGTCCTTTTTGAAGCTTGACAGTCACAATATGTGTTCAATCTATGGAACAGCCTGAATGTGCATCTCCTTTTCTGAAGGAAATAAAAAAGAAAATTAGGTTCAGAATGACATGATGATGACAGAATTAATATTTTTAAACCCTTAAAACACCCTCTAAAGCAAAGACATGCTGAGCAGTACTAAAACACATTTATTTTTAACCCAGAAGACTGTGATGAGAGATTACACCTTATTTTCATTCTAAATCCTTTCATTTTTTACATGCTTGACAGATTGCTCTTCTTCAGTTTGAAAACAGGAAGGGGACAGCAAACTACAATTTAGTACAGAAAAAACTTCAATTATTTTCAAGCCTTACATTTCTATCATAAATAATTAAACAACTATTTTTGGATTTTTATGATTAACCAGAATAATTACGGAATTAAGACCAGACTCTAATCAATAATTTGCATATGCCATTGTTCTAAATTCCTTTTTTTTTTTTTTTTTTTTTTTTATAGACAAAAGATGAATTTGCTTCTTTTTTCTTTTTTTTTTTTTGTCTATGGAATGGCATTTGGTTCTGACGATACTTTTTATATAAGCATCCCCCTGTTGCTATAAAGAGAGGGAGAGAGAGAGAGAAACAAGGGTTGCTTAATGAGCAAAGGCTTTCACAAGCCCATTATTAAAGACTTGGAGAGATGAGGACTTTTTACAATTACGAGACTCCCACTTATCTTGTCTGGGCAGACTCCACTGAGGGAAGAGAGAGAGGAAAAGCTGTCCACTAAGCTAACAATTACTGTTGCTCCAGTTTGCTTATAAGAGTGAGCACCGATTACTTGCTGATGCAAACGGCTTTGGCCTTTGTCAGTGCCAAGTTCTTTCCAGGCACTGTAACGTACTGTCTCCATTAAGTGTTTGTTATAAACAAACTGTGTTAATGTCCAGTGGTGGCTGGTTTACATGAGGAGATACTTATGCTGCCTTCACGTGCAGTTGGAATTATAGTAAATACGAGTTTCCTTGTTAAAAATTGGACATGAGCGCTCTCTCTCAAGTCGTATACCACTGGGAAGCTTGGGAATAATTTTGATCCCCTAGTTCCCGAGCTGGGCAGGCCATAACTTTTAAATATGGCGGAGAGGAGAACGATTGCTAATGTGACCATAGACAGTAAAAGAAATGGACACAGCGACCCCATTGGAACTCAATTGAGTCAAGTGAAGCCCATTTTTAGCGATTTTTAGCACTTCCGTTTCTGAAGCGCAGACTCACACTAAGCTTGATGACGTCAGCAACCTGTCTGACAGATGTAAATCTTCTAGTAGCTGTGCGTGCAAACTGCCATCGTTAATCTTGCAGAGACGGCGAGCTTGAGCGGGGAGTTCTTTGGCGTGATTCTGATTAATTATTTTGTATAGTATTTTAAAATGTAACGCCAATACGCCATATTAAGTTAATGCATACTATTAAGAAGTTATGTAAAATTATGTTCAAGAACTGATAATTCATACCCAAGAGTTATTTAACGGCCCAGGGATCGAATATTTTAAATATAATTTAATTTTTGATGCACATGATGTTGTATAACGTTAATGGGCGCCGAATATAACCACAAAATGGCGTTAACTGTTATCTACACATCTACATCGCAAGAGAAATGGACGAATCAGTCGTATAAAAAAGTTATTCAGTAAATCGCTTGGACAAAAGCGTCTGCTTTGGCCTGTTAAATAACATAATAACTGGACAATAACGAATGTCACCGATAACATCTATAACTAATGGTTGCCCTTTTCATTTTTCTTTCCTCATAGGTAAAAATACAAACTTTTCTTCTGCTAACACCAGAAAAAGAAGAAAGAAAAGTTTCCTTCTATCTACATCAAACCGAATAGTAACCCATCCAAAACAGACATATATAATCCCAGGAACCATACTGTCAGTATACAATATCCCCTTGAGTCATTTTCGTATTGATTCAATGTAGGCTGTTCATTTATAGTCTCTTAAAATTGCTTATTGTTCTACATGATTTCATCTCTTCATGTAAAACATTTGCCCATAAGCTAATATTCAAATAATTGAGAGCTAGGTGTTAAATCATGCAGTTTTGGCTAATAAATCATGGTCAAAAACACTTAAACAAAAAACGTTTTTCTTTATTTCACGTTATAGGCTATGACATTTTGTAGATGGCTTCCGACCAGGATGAAAGGGATCACATTCATCTTCAAGCATAGATCTGTAAATAAATAAAGGAACATTAACCGCGATTGACATTGAGATTTTTCTTGCACTGCCTGTATAATTTCCTGATAATTTCTCCATTCCCCGTCAATATACCGGCCGTTACCCATACTTCATTATTTAATGAAATAGACAAATTATTAAAGTTTGTGGATAAAAGCTACTTCATATGTATTCACTTGCCACATACCGAATTATTTCCAATTCCCCAAAAACGTTGTTGAAATATTTTGTCCCGTTGCTTTTATGGACTCTATATGGGCTTCTCTCTTGACGTCTCCCTGATTGCCTGCGAGCTTCTCCTCCTGTCTGTACAGTAATTTATCTACTATGTGACAGAGAGTCGAGTGGTTATGACGCAATCGTTAGCCTATTTTTACAAAAACTGTTTCTACGGGGCCATAATGTAACATAGAAGGTAATAGAGCCCTTTATACATTGTCGTGTATCTTTAGAAATAAATAATGGACAAATGGAGTCTTTAAACGCCTCAGATGTAAAGTTATTCGCTGTCAAAGTGATGCCAAAATGAATGGGAGTCAATGGGATGCTAACGCAAGTGAAGTTCTGCTACAAGATGGCGGCACACGGCCGACTTCAACTTCCGGTCGACTTCCTTGCCGCTTGAATGTGACTGGTGTTCTTTATTAGTTTTTTCCACAATAGCTACATTGCTTTTTTTTTTTTTTTTTTTTTGTCGTAAAAGTAGTGCATATTTACATATATTAATAATCATTAATAGTGGATTGTATGTTTTATAAACAGCAATAGCCTGTATTTGACTGAAATTCCAGAATTGTCAGCAACTATGACTATCTATACTGCTGTTTATATGGTTGTCAACGAATAGGAAGCTGAATATGATTTTAGCTTTAATAAGATATCATAACAAGAATAAACCTGGTGTCCTCCATTCTTTACTACAACAAAGCATTTGAACGGGATGAGCTTCCAATCAAAAATTCAAAAGTGAGAAGTAGGAACCTATAGGATCCAAAATTAACTTTTAAATGTTAAATAATATATGGTACTATTATATTTATTTAAGATATAAATAGAAATAGAAATGCACTGCTTTTGGAATACATCTATTAAATGAATGATTCAATGACTCACGTATAAAGACACTTGTTTAGTTTCTAACTGAATTAGCGTTTGTGAATGAATCAATTGAATGAATGATTTCATGACTCATGCAATGACTTTGTTCTTGAAAAAAAGTGTTTTTGAACAAATCAGTTCAATGAATGTTTTAAAGACAGTCACATTTTGTTCCTGACTGAATTTGTTGTTTTTGAGGGAATCAGTATAATGTCTCGCTTCAATGACTTCCTCTTAAAGGGTTCACCCAAAAATGAAAATTCTGTCGTTAATTACTCACCCTCATTTCCTTCCATACCCATAAGACCTTCGTTCATCTTCGGAACAAGATTAAGATATTTTTGATTAAATGCAAGAGGTATATGACCTGTCCATAGACAGCAATATAATCAACACTTTCAAAATCCAGAAAAGTACTAAGACATTGTTAAAACTGTCGACATGACTGCAGTGGTTCAACCTTAATTTTATGAAGCGACGAGAATACTTTTTGTGCACAAAAACAAAACTGTCGTAAGGATGTAACTTGCAGAAAGAGTCAATAGAAACTGTCTAACTAACTGTATGTTGCAAAAAGTAATATATTCTCAGTTAGAATATATTTTTCACTGGTGAATCATCAAGTATTACAAGACAAAAAAGCTGGGTAGAGCTGTAGTTGTGATACTGAAGAGCATAAATGGCAGAAGTGGTACATTAAAGCAAGCTGTCTCCTGGTAGAAAATGTACAGCTTGGGGTGACCTGAGCCACCCTGTAAATCTCTGATTACTGGTGTCGAACTCTTATTTACTGTCAAGATGTTTCCTTACTTTGAGGTCAAGTTGCAGTGCTAAGAGAGGTATACATTACTGAAACATCCTGTGAGCACTGACAAAGAGCTGGTACATTGCATTTTATTATTTGCAGTTAGCATTCTAACTATGGAGGATGACGTGAACTAACACTCAATGAACAGCAACTTGCTAGAAATCATTGCTTGTGAAGGAAACAGCTGGTTATTACATGCCAACTGTATCACCACCACGCTTTGCTTTGCACTTGAAAGCCACAACATGACTGACAGGTTTTATTTTGTTCTCTAATTCTTTCTCTCTATTCGTCACCCTCTTTTAGAGGAAGGTGGCATGCACTTCCCCACAGACAACAGAGATATGTCAGATGTGCAGCTATAACGATCGATTAGGATTGGACTGCCCGATTGCATTTGCTCCATGTGTATCCGGTTTGTGTCAGGAAATGCAACTCTCTGCCCCAGGCTTTGGTCGCGATGCTTCGGCTCAGTGTCAAGACCATTAAACAGAAGAAAGGATAACCGTCAAATCAGTGCACCACAGCAAATGGGGGATTCAAGCTGTGCCTTTTCCTCCTCAAATGCTTGGCATATACTTGAAAGCCTTCCAATGTATAATGATGAGCTTTTCAGGCAACAAGATTGACAGGTTTGCTGCTTTGAACATTTGATTTGTAGGTTCAGCATTAGTAAACCAGGATTACCCTTTGTTTCTACTTCGCCACCTAAGTGGATATGAAAGGCAGCGGCGCAGTCTTGCTAATTGCTTGTAATTGACCAGAGTAAATCGATCAGAGTCTTGATTTGGTTTGCTGAAGGGCTTGAGAAAGGTTTAAGGGTATGTTTGGAAAGGCTGTCTTCACCATCTGCCAATCTCTCTAACGATTTTGGCTTCCCTGCAAAAGCCTTAATATAACCCTTACCGTGCAGTTCTGCAAAGTCCATCAGCTCACAGAGAGATCTGGGCTGGAATCCATTTAGCACAATCTAGCCATTACACATAGATCAACAGTGATTATTTAAAGAATTACCACCTGTAGTGCATCTGTGCGAAAGGATATTCAATGGTAACAGCATGAGATATTTCTGCAAACATTACACTGTTGGTGGTGTGTGCTAAGGCAAGTGTCACTATTACCAATGATAATATTATTAGTAATTTAATCAAACCCAACACTAAAGGTTAAACTTTTACATAATATCCCAATTCTGTATGTGCTAGACATGAACGATACTTCAAATCATGCAGTTTGTGTAAAGTCATCCAAAAAACCCCAGCAACAGCTTCACAACAATCAAAAATATTCTACCAACACAACACAGATTTTCTAGAGAAAAATCCAGAACAAACTACGGTCTAAAAATATCCAAACAATATCCAGAACTCCTCAGAAACAACCTAGAAACAACCTCAGAACATGCTAGCAACAATCAAGAATATTTTACCTACCTCAAAATGATGTAGCAACCATCCAGAACATACTTGCAACTGCCTAGAAACACCCTAACATAATGCCAATGAGTTTGCATGGGCAAGTACCACTCACATCTTCCATAAAAATCTACACTCTAAAAAAAATGCTTGGTTAAAAACAACCCAAGTTGGGTTGAAAATGCACAAACCCAGCGATTGGGTTGTTTTAACCCAGCTGTTGGGTTAAATGTTTGCCCAACTTGCGGGGCAGTTTTATTTAACCCAACTATTCTTTAAAAAATGACTATATGGCTGGCTTAAAATGAACCCAAAATAGGTTGGAAATTAGAAATCAGACACATAATTACTAGAGGCTACAATAATAATCATAAGGTGTACATTTATTCATAAGAAATTTAATAAATGTGTATTATTTAATTATTATTCATTGAATTATTAATACATGTTCATTTCCAACATATTTTGGGGTTCATTTTAAGCGAACAATACAGTATTTTTTAAACAATAGTTAAATAGTTAAATAAAACTATCCAGCAGGTTGGTCCAACATTTAACCCTAGTTAGGTCTACTGTGCTGAGCCATATGCTTACAATGTTGAGTCATAGCTATTTTTGAAGATGACTTCTAAAATATCTCCTATTAAATTCCACCAAAACATTGTGAAACTAAATGTCAATAATTTGGAGCATCATGCTTCATAGCTCCCTAGTGACTTCTGTCACCTCAAGTCGGTTCGTTGAGTTTCCACCATCACACCGTGTCAATCAATTTAGTGCCAAGCGATTATTTTCATCCGTGACTGACTGAATGCATGCACAGCAAGATGGGAGAGGAGGACAGAGAATAAGATAAGGAGAAAAGAGAGAAAGTGCAGGGCAGAAATAATGGGACAGGGCAAACAGAGAGAGAACAGCCCATGTATTTGTCATAAAACCAACTGTCAGTCTTTGTCTTGTCACAGTTGAGGAATGACACCTTCTCCCTGTAGGTGTCTCAATCCCTTAATCATATATGGAGCCAGATAGTGTCATGGCTTCCCTATCATGCACTGGGCCGCATAACAAAACATGCACCAGCCCAAAGAAAGATTGACATTCCTCTGAGGAATACTATCTTCGTCCCAAAGTGAATCTTGCGCTTTGAACTGTCAGCCACATCAGGAAGAGCTTATGCTAAGGATTGCACAGTGGGTGATGTGGCTACCCTGAGTTTGTTTATCATAATATGGGATCCTAGGTGTTTCGCTGGATGTCATTTTTAAGTTGATAAGGACATGTTTACTTTTCACCCATACAAATTTGATCTGAATAACAGATCCTGCATTTATGCCTGCCATAAAGCATGTGGCGCTGTATAAAGCGATTGTAGATTCGGTATTCAGTTGTCATTGGATTAATATGGCAGCAGAGAACTCTTACAGACGAAGTTGCACTTTTGCTCATGGTAACATTTAGTACACTGAAAATTGAAGCAAATGTGCAAGGTTTTGCATTGGCCTATAAGTATCCCCTAAAGCAAGGGTATCCAGTCCTGCTTATGGAGGGCCACTGTCCTGCAGAGTTCAGCTCCAGCCCCAATTAAACACACCTGAACCAGCTAATCAAAGTCTTACTAGGCATACTAGAAACATCCAGGCAGGTGTGTTGAGGGCAAGTTGGAGCTAAACTCTGCATGACAGTGGCCTTCCAGGACAGAGTTTGGACACTCCTGCCCTAAAGGCACATGGTGTTGGAAACAGTATGAGATGGGAGGAAAACTATTTATTTCAAAACTTTTGCATTTGCTCACAAAAAAACTTGAAAGTTTTGAGAGTGAACAAAAGGTTTCTCGGGGAACGCAAAACATTTTTCAGAGAACATCATATCATTTTTCTTCCCATCTCTGTAGGCCCATGACAACGCTTAATTAAACTGGTTGCTTAATTTAAGAAAAAAAGTTTTTATATGACAAATCAATCAAGCACCTCAAAGGAAATCATAAAAGGACGGAGAAGCATCGTAAGCAGGGTGAAAATTATGGAAAAGGGGAGGGTCTATGGGCAGGTAAATGTATGGGTTTTTTCAGATCTTTCGATCTGGGAAAAGTAAGCTTGCACAATATACAAATGAATCAGGAATGGCGAGAGAACATTGCGCTTGGTGCACTTTTCATTTACAAACCAAACTTGGGTCTTCAGCCGACAAAGTTTAAATCCTGTCTGGTTAGAGTGCTTCCCATTATGTTTATGCATTAGGTCAGTAGGCGGAGAGTAGGTGGTCAAATGCGTTTTTGACTATCATCATCCGCTGCATAATATACACCGTTAAATTAAGATGAATAACGTTTGGTTCTACATTCAAAACACAAATTATCTATAATGCTTAAGAATACCTCATAAAACATAATTAGAGGTTTAATTAGCATCAAGCTACATTTCAAAATGTATATGATTATTAACATCTCTGCATAAAACGCACTTTAAACCATCATCGAGTTATTGTAATAACTTCTGATATGATATAAAGTGGATTTTGATCCAAAAATGGACAGACATGCATTCTTGTATGTTTTATAATGGATTGAATGCTAAATCTGCTTTTCATTTGTCATAAACATCCTTTATTGTTATAAAAATACCATGAAAAAAAAAAAAAAAAAAAAAACCACACAGAAAACATACCCCCATAATCATATGTCTATTTGCATTTATATTTTATCTGTAGAAAAAATGATTCTCTCATTTTAGATAGACGGAAGAGCAAATATATTACATGACGACTTGACAGATCTAAAACGCTCTCTCATAATCATAATGCACACATGGAAGAAAACAGACAGTGATCACATAATGCAGTGGAAAATGAATAGAAATGATATTCTGTATAAAGAACAAGTGAGAATAAATCTGTTCTCAGAAATTAATGATAATCTCCTCCTGGATACTTTTCTTTGGTGTTTGTTTACACTAATTTTCGAAACAGCGCCACCATTCTCGCCCTTCTGTGCAACAGTAGCTGCTTCGGCCACGTGATCTAAGGCGCAACTCTAATTGGATGGCCCATTTCATCTCAGAGCGACAGGGGAAAAAAATCGACACACTGGGCGAAAAATCAAATCCTCGCTTTTTAGCGTTGCGATTGTTCACCCCAGATGTGATTAGCCTCATAGGATTCTATCGTTTTGATTCAAGAGCGTCATCGTGCTGAATTTTGCGTTCAGTGTGAAAGGGTCTTAAAGCATGACAAGTGATTGTTTCACTTAATTGTTAATTTACAAAAATGTATAAAGTCTTTTTAATTGACGTTTAGATAACTGTACTACATCAATGGTGGCAAATTTCAATTCCATAGTGTACAAAATGTAAAATGATGCATATATTCCATTTGTGCTCTGGGATCATTCTGCCTGTATAACTTGCTAATCTGACCTTTGCTCAGGTAGCTAGAGGCACAGTCGTCTGGACAGAAGCCCAGTTCCTAGAGAAAACACTGACCTTATTTCTGCAGCATATGCAAATTCACAGTGAACCAGTCTCCTGTGCACTTAGCAAAGCAAATATCAGTGACCCGTGCAAATTAAGGGACAGGTTTATAAAATTAAGGTTCAAAAGTTTAACTTCAGAAGACCAAAAATCAAGACATAATGAAAATCTTAAATACCACTGGAAAAGATTCTTGAAGTTTTCCTTAGTCGTGAACTTCTTGTACGTTTCCGGGTGATCAGGTTGGCCTCTTGTAGACCAGAATGGTGGACAACAAAAGCAAGTTGTCTTGTTACTATATTTACTTAGTAGACAACTCAGTAGACACCCTTGCACATAATTGGCATGTTTGCCTCTGTAATACATCTAAACATGTCAGACAAGCTCTTGTCATCTTGCTAACTTTACTCAACAAAACAAATCAGAAGCAAAGTCTTATCAATTTTTCTTCTAAATAAGGCATCTCCTCTTTCAAAATGGTTTAGCTGTCAGTTTGATTAGAAATAATGCAAATGCAATAATGTGTTTATAGAGATTAAATGTTTAATTTTAAACTCTTTATTATATGTTTGGTTGGAAAAATTTATATTTTGTTTTTGTAGCTGGCAGGATCAAATGTACGAAAGCCCCTTGTGAACATTCATTTCAGACTCCATTTATACTAACGAAACATCAATGTGAATTATTCAATGATGGAAAAACACGGATAAATGGTTTTAAAATGATGATTAGTGGTTATCCCATGCAGCAAAGCCTAGGGTGAGGAGGACAATAATCTCGTCTGTTAATTTCCTTCAATGCTAATTTGCATTTTAATTCACCCACGTTCACTCATTCTTGTTTATGCTAATTGTCTCCCAACCCAAGTGGTAGCTATTTTTCCTCCTCACAAGAGTCATCCAGGTATATTTGCATGTGGCTTTTGCGAAAGAGTCATCTCTTAAGAGTCATTTCCTGTGATAGCTGGTCTCTCATCTAAGTCATCAAACACACTTGGTAAAGATGCCATGCTAATGACTGAGACTTCTACAGCGTCATGGGGAAAGAGCTGATGTTAGGAATGGAGTCTCTCAGAGATGTTCAGATGAAAAGGCTGTAAGGGGAATCGCTAACTCAAAACTAAAACTTCAAGGAGCATTTTAATTTTCAGGAGTAAATCTGACGAAATAAAATAAAAATAAGAAATAAAAGTCAATAATGAAATCCACTGAATGGAGACAAAATTGAGGTTTTTCTCCTTAAAAATAGTATCCTCTAATGTTAAAAGTCAGAAAAGAGCTCTTAAACATTGCTCAGACTTGCTAAAATATCAAAGTCTAGATCCCAACTTTAACTCAGTATGAAAAAAGACATATACATATTCTCCAAAAGCTAAAATTCTGAAAATCAACCACATATAATTCCTTGATAGTATGTATATATATATATATATATATATATATATATATATATATATATATATATATATTTATATTTATATATATATATATATTTATTTCTTAATTTCTTTAAAATATTTCTTTACAGTCTGAAGTGTTTTTAATGAACTGAATGAGTAAATGGTAAATCAGTAAAATGACTAATTTTTAAAGGCATTGGCTGAATTTGGAATGGCACAATTTCATACTCTTACTATTTTTATTAAGATATAGCAAAAATAGTAAAAGTAGTGTTATGGCATTTCAACTTAATGAATCAGTATTTTTGAATGAATCGGTTGAATGAATGATGCAGTGATTAACTCTTAAAGATGGTCACTAGGTTTGCTCCTGAATGGATCAGTGTTTTTGAGCAAATCAGCTGAATGAATGACCCAATGATTCACTCATAAAGACCATCACTTGTCATTACCTGCTGCCTCAAAGAGTCAAAAATCCTCACCACAGATACAAAGACTAGACACTTTAAGTAAAATTTACTATACATCCATACTTTATCCTATGTAAACTATACCCCTGATGGTTTTTAAATATATGACAAATGCTGACTTTTTCTACTTAGATGCATCATCATGAGGCGGCAGTTTTATTTCTGCTGAGTTTGTATCACCTGCTGATTAGAAAACAGTTGTTTATTTGCAGACGTTTGCTGACACATCCACCTGTTTCATTAGATGGCCGCAATCTGGCCAAACTCTCCCTCAGTCCCATATACATCAATTCATTACCGCTGCATTTCCTTTCTCTCGGCTTTTAAAGCAAGATGCTCTGTGGCACAGAAGGAACAGTGATTAACACTCCAGAGCAACAGCCAATCCAGCAAAACACAAGATTGTTTGCAGTAATTCCCCAGTTCTGCTGAGAGAGTGTTGGAGCGAACAATTCTCTTATCAGCGTCTGATGGAATGTGTGGATCTGCTAACTCACAACCGAATCTCACTTTTCAAACACTTGTTTCAGGCTAAAATGGAATTGGTCTTTGGATTTTCTTTTGTGGTGTCAGAGTTAGTCAGTCCTACATCATCTTCATCTCAGGTCTCTTGACATTTTCAGGTGGCAACTAAGAAGTGAAAGATATCACGGAGAAAACATTAAGGCCCAATACCAATTCTAACCCTTCCCCTTTCCCCTTTCCCATTCCCCCTTTCCCATTCCCCCTTTCCCCTTCCCCCTTTCCCCTTTCCCATTCCCCCTTCCCGCAGGCTCATACGTTTTCGTGCAGAATAGCTGTCGCCCAAGCAACAGAGATCACTACAGCTATCGATGGCATCTTAGAAGTGTGTGATAAACATCGGCGCATCTATGACGTAGGAGCTAGCGACGACTTATGATAACGTGTAACGGTCTAGATGTGGTGTCCCATTTCTTAGGGGAATATTTTCAGCCCTACCCCTTGACACTTTGTTTCAAGGGGCAAGGGGAAGGGGTAGGCATAGGGGGAAGGGAAAGGGGTATAAAATAGAATTGGGATTGGGCCTAAAGGTATACTATACAACTTACGGCCTTCTAGCAGTTAAAAAACAAAACTGCATGCATTTTGAGGAAGAACATTGTTTTGGTTGTGCTTCGGCTCTGTGTGGATGGATATGGTTATCCTACTGCTCTAAAGAGATATAACCAGTTTAAATAGAAAGGATCTCATGCTGACTAGCTGAAGACGTTACCCTAGCTATACCCATTAATAGACACCGTACTTTTCTTTAAAATAAATTTCAGCACAACGCTACACCAGCCATAATGAAATGCCCCTTCACAATAGATAATGATTTACAATGAACTCTGTTAGAGAGCTACATATGGCAATTTATCTGTTCAATAAAATACCTATACTCACCTGTTAAAGGTGACCCATTATGCCCCTATTTACAAGATGTGAAATAAGTCTCTGGTGTCCCCAGAGTGTGTATGTGAAGTTTTATCTCAAAATATCCCACAGATAATATTTAATAGCATGTTAAAATTGCCACTTTTTGGGGGTGAGCAAAGACGTGCCATTTTTGTGTGTCTCCCTTTAAATGCAAATGAACTGGTGCTCCTGGCCCCCTCTTAAAGGTCCTCTAAGCGATGTCACGCATTTTTTAGGCCAAAACATTTTTTGTCACATACAGCAAACGTCAACTCACTATCCGCTAGCTGCCTGTCCCCTGAACACACTGTACAAAATGTGGTCTCTGTAGTCGCCACAAGCTCCAAAAACGGCAACGAAAAAACAAACTGGTGCAGCTTGGACCACGAATCATAATAAACATGCTCCAGCCAATAACCGACAAGAATGATTTTAAATGCGCGTTCATGACTGTTTCAGGAAGCACGGATGGGAGGGGAGGAGGAAGCGAAGGGATGGTCTAGCTAGCCTCTGTTTTGTTTGACAACACTAAGAATGTCAACAGGAAGTTACTCCACCCAGGATCGCTTAGAGAACCTTTAAGTACAGGGTGTAACTTCAAGAGCTCATGCTCTGGCATAATAAAATAACAACAAAACAGGACAATCTCACACACTAAAAATGTCAGAAACTGTCAGTAGTGGTGTTCAGTTCGAACCAGAGTTGGACAATGAAAAGGCAGAATGTCTGTATAGATTTGTTTACTGTTAGTTTTAATGAGTGTTTTTTGCAGTGTGTTGTTGATAATACAAGGGAGAGAGAAAATTATGGATACGACTTTAATGTGCACTTCTTGTACTGTGTGTTATTCAGCTCTTACGGTGATTTTCTGGAGTGAAAACAGACACTTTATCTTTTGTGTGAAGTACAATAAACTTAATGAAACTCATCAGTAAAGTTTTACAAAATGAATTCTGAACTGAAGCATTTCATTTAGACAGAATCAGAGCTTAAAATAAACTCAAAATTCAACACTTCTCTTGCACTGCTTTTTCCCCCCTCCTTCAGGACATGCAAATCTAATTTAGCATCTGTAAATGAAAATGAAAAGTAATGATAATATTCCAGAGTGGAGGACAAAGAAAATAAGCACATATGAGGAAACATCCACTTGTTCCCTCTGACTTGTTTGCTAACAGCTATTCTCAGTTGAATTCAATTGACTTGATCAGTTCTGCATCACTGAAACATGAGGAAGCCCCATAAGTGTTGCCAGCTGCTACCGAGCACCAAAACAAAACAAACACGCAGCCAGACACCTATACGAACTTTCGAACACACAAAGAATCACACACCCGCAGACACAAAGACATCAATCTCTCAGGTGTGCGCAGCAGCCGGCACCTTAGATTGCGTCCTTTGATGCTGCAGCCGTTTCCTGTTTAATATTCCACTCAGTCACACTCGGAAGACCAAGTGCTTGGGGGACATCACAATGTAGGAGTGTGTTAACATTTCAGGGCCGACATGGGAGCTAACTAAGAGAAGGAATATAGAGGAATGATTGAGTGATAAAAACAGACAGATAAAAAGAGAAAATACGGTTAACTCCCTAGATTTTATTCCTAATAAATCTTCCCAATGACACGTGGGTTTTGCGCTCACGATGATTCTCTCAAAGCAATTGTCATGAAGGCGAGGGCATTTCAAGAAGAAAATGTTATTGCTCTGCCATTGCTCTTGCTCAGGAGATTAAATGGGGTTATCAGTTTCATGTACAGGAATAATTCACCCCAAAATTAAAATTGTGTCATTATTTACACACCATGCCATTCTGAACTTGAATTATTTTATTTATTTATTTTTTTTTTTGTGGAAAGTTTTGAAGAATCATTATGCATCTGTCAAGATCTAAACAACAAGTAAAAAAAATGGTACAAATGCA
The DNA here is from genome assembly GCF_024489055.1 of Chanodichthys erythropterus. Taxonomy (NCBI): domain Eukaryota; kingdom Metazoa; phylum Chordata; class Actinopteri; order Cypriniformes; family Xenocyprididae; genus Chanodichthys; species Chanodichthys erythropterus. The sequence continues at coordinate 7,148,149 of NC_090232.1, read as the reverse complement.
TCATGAAATGTAGCTCTTACAAGTTGTGCACTTTAAAAATGCCAAATAAAGGAAATAACTTCAGAAAACTTGAGAAATGGTGCATGAGTTGTGCCTACTTTAATGATGCTTTTATGTTCTTTTTTTAAAGTTTGACAGCTCTTGGTCACTATAACCCGGTTCTTCAAAATGGAATGTAATTTCCTTGGAAATAACAATGTATTGGTTTGAAAGAACATGAGGAGAATTTTAATTTCTTGGTAAACTTTTCTTTTACCTTTATCCCAATTAAATCTACTGAAATTCCTTAGGATGTACTGTAAATGTATGTAATGTAAAATTAATGCAAAAGTAATGCAAAACTTTAAATATTACACTTAATTGAAAGTGATGTGATGTGTAGCCAAGTATAGTGTACCGTACTCGGAATTTGTGCTCTGCATTTCACCCATCCAAATGCACACACACAGCAGTGAGTACTGAACACACAAACACATACACACCGTGAACACACACCCAGAGCAGCGGGCAGCCATTTTTGCTGCGGCGCCCGGGGAGTGATTGGGGGTTAGGTGCCTTTGCTCAAGGGCATCTCAGTTGTGGATAATAAGAGTGGAAGAGAGCGATGTTCATTCACTTCCCCCACCTACATTTTACTGCCAGTACTCAGACTCGAACCCACGACCTTCGGGTTACAAGTCCAACTCTCTAACCATTAGGCCACAACTGGCCAAATTAAAATATCTATTTAATGTAAATATTGTAATTTGATGTAAAAGCAAAAATTAAGCACAGCCCAGATATTTTGGTCTTGGAACAATTTTTTGAAAAATGTTATTGAGATCTCTGATTGCAGATTGTATCTTGGTAAAGCCGAGCACTATTCGAGACACTGTTGATATCTTTTACACTTACATTCATGCTTTTGGCAGACGCTTTTATCCAAAATGAGTTTTCATTGCATTAAAGGCATAAGATTCCCTAGGAATCAAACCCATGACCTTAGCATTGCTAGTGCCATGCTCTACTGTTTGAGCTACAGGAAAGTTTTCTGGATTGTCTTCACACTTGGTTGTTTGCTTGATCCAAACCAGAGTGTGATCCAGCCAGTCTCATTTGACATAGTATACATAATAGTGATTTATTTCGTGCTAGGATGACAGATTGCTTTTATACTAACTGTAAACCATTATGAACTCTAATGGACTCAGGCCTGTACCAAGAAAACTCTAAAGGAGAAACCTATGAGATTACTTTTTATGAGGAGAAAAATCAGAATCGGGAGACTCTTAGATGCTATCTAAGAGAAACAGATCAGCAATTGAAGAGATCTGCTCTCCGATTTTTCATTCCCATGGGTCCGATCCAGAGCTCACCTATGGAATCGAGCTGTGATAGCTCTTTCAGATATATCGCACCTAGCCTCTCTTGATAAACGTGTAGATAGCGAGCGAGCACGCACAGTCGATAATGCAGTGAGCGCGTGGGCACCGTCCATTAAATAACAGTTAATTACCCTGCACTGGAGATGAAAGGCTCATTTGTGAAACGGCCTCCTTTTTGATGAAATGGCTCTTCAAGTTCATATGCGTGTTCTCGTGCATACGAATGTGCATGTTCGACATGTGCGGTATCCTAATGACGGCGCTTCAATCACAGGTAAAATTTTGCAGAATCGTGACGCGTCCCTAAAGGGGGGAAAACGACGGATGTTTCTTTATAGAATGGTTTCCAGGGGTGAATTTCCAATGCAGCGTGAATAATTCATGAACCTTCATTACTGTTATCGACCGTTTCCTGTGTCCTCTCGCACGGCCAAACCTAACAGATAATGTCTTCCTCTGATAGAGGGTTGATTGATATAAGTGTAGGCTTGCTTCCGAACAAGACAGTTTTCCCCTTCAAGAAGGTTTCCTGCTCTTCCCACTTCTTTGTTTTCTTCACACACACACACGCACACGCTCAAATTCACTCTGCTCCATTGCATCCCAAGCAGGCGTATTAGTAATCCATCAATGCTATTTCCAGTCCGTGGTCTCGCTGGCTGGCAGGGAGGAAAAAGGATTGGAGGAGAGACCTTGGATGCAGACAGTCCTTCGGCTTGCCATCGTGGCAAAATAATCACACAAAGGTGTCTGTGTGTCCATAGCCTGGACTTCTGGAAAAAGGGGGATGTGAGCGGAAGAGATAAAGAAGGTAAACAAAACCGGTGACATACGCACTCGGTCCTGGGAGGCTCTGCCACATAATATAGCCGTGGCACGGGCTAGCGTGTGCCGTGGAAGTCCGGATATGGGTTGGAGTATACAGAGCGGGGTGGGTGGATGATGTTTGTTTGTTTTTTGGACCGTGTCACGGCACTCGGGTGCCAAGCAGGCAGTGTATTGTAGCTCAGCTGGACTGAGAAGTACTGGGACTGAAAGAAAGAGAGAGAAGAGAGAGATGGGTTATGCCCAGAATAGCATACTAGCATACTAGCATACAACTTACACTATTTCTGGAATGTGCGGTATATACGCAGTATATATGCCAAAATTTGCTATTTGTTTCCAATATGATGGATAAATCGGAAATAATATCAGCTGTAATTTTAAGTTTGTTTATACACAAAATTATAAAATATAAAAAAAACACTTACATGAAAATTATAAATCTTGCTTTGACAACTAAATGGAAATAAATAAAAACTAAAGCTAATTTTTTTTTAATATTTATTAGAATAGCTTTATTATGAACATACTACTATTTAAAACTTGGGCCATGTTTGGAATGAAATATTATAATGCAATGTATAATGTAAATCATGAAGTTAAAATAATAAATATTGCAACAATAAACATTTCAAACATTGTTCAAACATGTAAGCATGTTATTCCACATATATTATGTTTAAACTTTACAGTACGTAATAAGCAGTATGCACCATTCCAGACATGGCCATAGAATATTGTGTGTGTGTGTGTGTGTGTGTGTGTGTGTAAGGGAGTGAGAGGAAAAAAGCCAGCAGAGGATGAAAGCACGTGTCCCAGAATTCTGTGCTCTAACATCATGCCACCACTAGATGGCAGTCTTGTGCGTTGAATCCTGTGGCATTCTCCCCTCAATAGAACATCCATCTCTCGCTCTCTCTCTTTAACACAGACACGTCTTGAGAAAACATGCAAGCACCGGTGCCTTTTTTCTTACAGCAGGGAATCGAACATTGTGTTTCCAGAATCGATGTGATGTGCTTCAAAAATGTGATGTTTTTCAGAGCACACGTTGACTGTTTGTTTTAATGCAGTCTCCTGCTTTCTCATCGCCTGCTTTTGTGTACCTCCTCACTATCAGCCTCAAACAAACTAAAAAGAATGTGTGTGCAGCTCCAAAGAAGTGGCTCAGAATCAAGAGGGGAGGTTACATGAGGGCCAGTGCTATCTGAAAATGAGACGAAAACAAACTTTATGTTGGCCAAACACAACCTTTCAAAACAAAAATAGATCCTAGTTGAGAGATACTAACGCTAACTCAACCCTAACAAAAAACAAAACAAAACTATACTAGTGATAGTTACTAACCCTAGCAAAACACTTTATGCTAACTTAGAAATGCAAGTCATAACAACAAACTCTTTATGCTAGTTGAGAGATGTTAACATTAGTCAACCCTAACAAAAACACTTTATGCTATAGTGATAGTTACTAACCATAGCAAACAGCATATGCTGGTAAGGTAGGTTTTGAAGCTGGTATGCTGGTTTGAGCAGGTTTATACTGGTCCTGTGCTGGTCCTATGCTGGTCCTATGCTGGACTTATGCTGGTCCAATGCTGGTCCTATGCTGGTTCTATGCTGGTCCAATGCTGGTCCATGCTGGTCCTATGCTGGTCCTGTGCTGGTCCTATGCTGGTCCAATGCTGGTCCATGCTGGTCCTATGCTGGTCCAATGCTGGACCTATGCTGGTCCAATGCTGGTCCATGCTGGTCCAATGCTGGTCCAATGCTGGTCCTATGCTGGTCCAATGCTGGTCCATGCTGGTCCAATGCTGGTCCTATGCTGGTCCTGTGCTGGTCCTGTGCTGGTCCAATGCTGGTCCTGTGCTGGTCCTGTGCTGGTCCAATGCTGGTCCATGCAGGTCCTATGCTGGTCCTGTGCTGGTCCTATACTGGTCCAATGCTGGTCCAATGCTGGTCCTGTGCTGGTCCAATGCTGGTCCAATGCTGGTCCATGCAGGTCCTAAGCTGGTCCTGTGCTGGTCCTGTGCTGGTCCTATACTGGTCCAATGCTGGTCCATGCTGATCCTATGCTGGTACTGTGCTGGTCCTGTGCTGGTCCTGTGCTGGTCCTGTGCTGGTCCTATACTGGTCCAATGCTGGTCCATGCTGGTCCTATGCTGGTACTGTGCTGGTCCTATGCTGGTCCTGTGCTGGTCCAATGCTGGTCCATGCTGGTCCTATGCTGGTACTGTGCTGGTCCTATGCTGGTCCTGTGCTGGTCCAATGCTGGTCCATGCTGGTCCTATGCTGGTCCAATGCTGGTCCATGCTGGTCCTATGCTGGTCCTGTGCTGGTCCTGTGCTGGTCCAATGCTGGTCCAATGCTGGTCCATGCAGGTCCTATGCTGGTCCTATGCTGGTCCTATGCTGGTCCAATGCTGGTCCTGTGCTGGTCCAATGCTGGTCCAATGCTGGTCCTGTGCTGGTCCAATGCTGGTCCATGCAGGTCCTATGCTGGTCCTATGCTGGTCCTGTGCTGGTCCTATGCTGGTCCAATGCTGGTCCATGCTGGTCCTATGCTGGTCCAATGCTGGACCTATGCTGGTCCAATGCTGGTCCATGCTGGTCCAATGCTGGTCCAATGCTGGTCCTATGCTGGTCCAATGCTGGTCCATGCTGGTCCAATGCTGGTCCTATGCTGGTCCTGTGCTGGTCCTGTGCTGGTCCAATGCTGGTCCTGTGCTGGTCCTGTGCAGGTCCTGTGCTGGTCCAATGCTGGTCCATGCAGGTCCTATGCTGGTCCTGTGCTGGTCCTATACTGGTCCAATGCTGGTCCAATGCTGGTCCTGTGCTGGTCCAATGCTGGTCCAATGCTGGTCCATGCAGGTCCTATGCTGGTCCTGTGCTGGTCCTGTGCTGGTCCTGTGCTGGTCCTATACTGGTCCAATGCTGGTCCATGCTGGTCCTATGCTGGTACTGTGCTGGTCCTATGCTGGTCCAATGCTGGTCCATGCTGGTCCTATGCTGGTCCTATGCTGGTCCTATGCTGGTCCTATGCTGGTCCAATGCTGGTCCATGCTGGTCCTATGCTGGTCCTGTGCTGGTCCTGTGCTGGTCCAATGCTGGTCCAATGCTGGTCCATGCAGGTCCTATGCTGGTCCTATGCTGGTCCTATGCTGGTCCTATGCTGGTCCAATGCTGGTCCTGTGCTGGTCCAATGCTGGTCCAATGCTGGTCCATGCAGGTCCTATGCTGGTCCCGTGCTGGTCCTATACTGGTCCAATGCTGGTCCATGCTGGTCCTATGCTGGTACTGTGCTGGTCCTATGCCGGTCCAATGCTGGTCCATGCTGGTCCATGCTGGACCAATGCTGGTCCTATACTGGATCTATGCTGGTCCTGTGCTGGTCCTATGCTGGTCCAATGCCGGTCCATGCTGGACCAATGCTGGTCCTATACTGGATCTATGCTGGTCCTGTGCTGGTCCTATGCTGGTCCAATGCCGGTCCATGCTAGTCCAATGCTGGTCCAATGCTGGTCCAATGCTGGTCCAATGCTGGTCCTGTGCTGGTCCTAGGCTGGACCTATGCTGGTCCAATGCTGGTCCATGCTAGTCCAATGCTGGTCCAATGCTGGTCCAATGCTGATCCTGTGCTGGTCCTATGCTGGTCCTGTGCTGGTCCAATGCTGGTCCATGCTGGTCCTATGCTGGACTTATGCTGGTCCAATGCTGGTCCTATGCTGGTTCTATGCTGGTCCAATGCTGGTCCATGCTGGTCCAATGCTGGTCCTGTGCTGTTCCTATGCTGGTCCAATGCTGGTCCTATGCTGGTCCTATGCTGGTCCTATGCTGGTCCAATGCTGGACCTATGCTGGTCCAATGCTGGTCCATGCTGGTCCAATGCTGGTCCAATGCTGGTCCTATGCTGGTCCAATGCTGGTCCATGCTGGTCCTGTGCTGGTCCTGTGCTGGTCCTGTGCTGGTCCTGTGCTGGTCCTATGCTGGTCCAATGCTGGACCTATGCTGGTCCAATGCTGGTCCATGCTGGTCCAATGCTGGTCCAATGCTGGTCCTATGCTGGTCCAATGCTGGTCCATGCTGGTCCTGTGCTGGTCCTGTGCTGGTCCAATGCTGGTCCAATGCTGGTCCTGTGCTGGTCCTGTGCTGGTCCTATGCTGGTCCTATGCTGGTCCAATGCTGGTCAATGCTGGTCAATGCTGGTCCAATGCTGGTCCAAAGCTGGTCCTATGCTGGTCCAATGCTGGTCCATGCTGGTCCTGTGCTGGTCCTGTGCTGGTCCAGTGCTGGTCCAATGCTGGTCCAATGCTGGTCCATGCTGGTCCTATGCTGGTTCTATGCTGGTCCATGCTGGTCCTATGCTGGTCCAATGCTGGTCCTGTGCTGGTCCTATGCTGGTCCAATGCTGGTCCTATGCTGGTCCAATGCTGGTCCTATGCTGGTCCTATGCTGGTCCAATGCTGGTCCTATGCTGGTCCAATGCTGGTCCTATGCTGGTCCTGTGCTGGTCCTATGCTGGATTTATGCTGGTCCAATGCTGGTCCAATGCTGGTCCATGCTGGTCCTATGCTGGTTCTATGCTGGTCCATGCTGGTCCTATGCTGGTCCAATGCTGGTCCTGTGCTGGTCCTATGCTGGTCCAATGCTGGTCCTATGCTGGTCCAATGCTGGTCCTATGCTGGTCCAATGCTGGTCCTATGCTGGTCCAATGCTGGTCCAATGCTGGTCCTATGCTGGTCCAATGCTGGTCCTGTGCTGGTCCTGTGCTGGTCCTATGCTGGTCCAATGCTGGACCTATGCTGGTCCAATGCTGGTCCATGCTGGTCCAATGCTGGTCCAATGCTGGTCCTATGCTGGTCCAATGCTGGTCCATGCTGGTCCTGTGCTGGTCCTGTGCTGGTCCAATGCTGGTCCTGTGCTGGTCCTGTGCTGGTCCTATGCTGGTCCTATGCTGGTCCAATGCTGGTCAATGCTGGTCAATGCTGGTCCAATGCTGGTCCAAAGCTGGTCCTATGCTGGTCCAATGCTGGTCCATGCTGGTCCTGTGCTGGTCCTGTGCTGGTCCAGTGCTGGTCCAATGCTGGTCCAATGCTGGTCCATGCTGGTCCTATGCTGGTTCTATGCTGGTCCATGCTGGTCCTATGCTGGTCCAATGCTGGTCCTGTGCTGGTCCTATGCTGGTCCAATGCTGGTCCTATGCTGGTCCAATGCTGGTCCTATGCTGGTCCAATGCTGGTCCTATGCTGGTCCTATGCTGGTCCAATGCTGGTCCTATGCTGGTCCAATGCTGGTCCTATGCTGGTCCTGTGCTGGTCCTATGCTGGATTTATGCTGGTCCAATGCTGGTCCAATGCTGGTCCAATGCTGGTCAATGCTGGTCAATGCTGGTCCAATGCTGGTCCAAAGCTGGTCCTATGCTGGTCCAATGCTGGTCCATCCTGGTCCTGTGCTGGTCCAGTTCTGGTCCAATGCTGGTCCAATGCTGGTCCATGCTGGTCCTATGCTGGTCCTATGCTGGTCCATGCTGGTCCTATGCTGGTCCAATGCTGGTCCTGTGCTGGTCCTATGCTGGTCCAATGCTGGTCCTATGCTGGTCCTATGCTGGTCCAATGCTGGTCCTATGCTGGTCCAATGCTGGTCCTATGCTGGTCCTGTGCTGGTCCTATGCTGGATTTATGCTGGTCCAATGCTGGCCCTATGCTGGACCTATGCTGGTCTTGTGCTGGTCCATGCTGGTCCTATACTGGGTCTATGCTGGTCCAATGCTGGTCCAATGCTGGTCCTGTGCTGTTCCTATGCTGGTCCAATGCTGGTCCTATGCTGGTCCTATGCTGGTCCTATGCTGGTACAATGCTGGACCTATGCTGGTCCAATGCTGGTCCTATGCTGGTCCAATGCTGGTCCATGCTGGTCCTGTGCTGGTCCTGTGCTGGTCCAATGCTGGTCCTGTGCTGGTCCTGTGCTGGTCCTATGCTGGTCCAATGCTGGACCTATGCTGGTCCAATGCTGGTCCAATGCTGGTCCATGCTGGTCCAATGCTGGTCCAATGCTGGTCCTATGCTGGTCCAATGCTGGTCCATGCTGGTCCTGTGCTGGTCCTGTGCTGGTCCAATGCTGGTCCTGTGCTGGTCCTGTGCTGGTCCTATGCTGGTCCTATGCTGGTCCAATGCTGGTCAATGCTGGTCAATGCTGGTCCAATGCTGGTCCAAAGCTGGTCCTATGCTGGTCCAATGCTGGTCCATGCTGGTCCTGTGCTGGTCCTGTGCTGGTCCAGTGCTGGTCCAATGCTGGTCCATGCTGGTCCTATGCTGGTCCTATGCTGGTCCATGCTGGTCCTATGCTGGTCCAATGCTGGTCCTGTGCTGGTCCTATGCTGGTCCAATGCTGGTCCTATGCTGGTCCAATGCTGGTCCTATGCTGGTCCTATGCTGGTCCAATGCTGGTCCTATGCTGGTCCAATGCTGGTCCTATGCTGGTCCTGTGCTGGTCCTATGCTGGATTTATGCTGGTCCAATGCTGGTCCAATGCTGGTCAATGCTGGTCAATGCTGGTCCAATGCTGGTCCAAAGCTGGTCCTATGCTGGTCCAATGCTGGTCCATCCTGGTCCTGTGCTGGTCCAGTTCTGGTCCAATGCTGGTCCAATGCTGGTCAATGCTGGTCCTATGCTGGTCCTATGCTGGTCCATGCTGGTCCTATGCTGGTCCAATGCTGGTCCTGTGCTGGTCCTATGCTGGTCCAATGCTGGTCCTATGCTGGTCCTATGCTGGTCCAATGCTGGTCCAATGCTGGTCCTATGCTGGTCCAATGCTGGTCCTGTGCTGGTCCTGTGCTGGTCCTATGCTGGTCCAATGCTGGACCTATGCTGGTCCAATGCTGGTCCATGCTGGTCCAATGCTGGTCCAATGCTGGTCCTATGCTGGTTCCATGCTGGTCCATGCTGGTCCTATGCTGGTCCAATGCTGGTCCTGTGCTGGTCCTATGCTGGTCCAATGCTGGTCCTATGCTGGTCCAATGCTGGTCCTATGCTGGTCCAATGCTGGTCCTATGCTGGTCCAATGCTGGTCCAATGCTGGTCCTATGCTGGTCCAATGCTGGTCCTGTGCTGGTCCTGTGCTGGTCCTATGCTGGTCCAATGCTGGACCTATGCTGGTCCAATGCTGGTCCATGCTGGTCCAATGCTGGTCCAATGCTGGTCCTATGCTGGTCCAATGCTGGTCCATGCTGGTCCTGTGCTGGTCCTGTGCTGGTCCAATGCTGGTCCTGTGCTGGTCCTGTGCTGGTCCTATGCTGGTCCTATGCTGGTCCAATGCTGGTCAATGCTGGTCAATGCTGGTCCAATGCTGGTCCAAAGCTGGTCCTATGCTGGTCCAATGCTGGTCCATGCTGGTCCTGTGCTGGTCCTGTGCTGGTCCAGTGCTGGTCCAATGCTGGTCCAATGCTGGTCCATGCTGGTCCTATGCTGGTTCTATGCTGGTCCATGCTGGTCCTATGCTGGTCCAATGCTGGTCCTGTGCTGGTCCTATGCTGGTCCAATGCTGGTCCTATGCTGGTCCAATGCTGGTCCTATGCTGGTCCAATGCTGGTCCTATGCTGGTCCTATGCTGGTCCAATGCTGGTCCTATGCTGGTCCAATGCTGGTCCTATGCTGGTCCTGTGCTGGTCCTATGCTGGATTTATGCTGGTCCAATGCTGGTCCAATGCTGGTCCAATGCTGGTCAATGCTGGTCAATGCTGGTCCAATGCTGGTCCAAAGCTGGTCCTATGCTGGTCCAATGCTGGTCCATCCTGGTCCTGTGCTGGTCCAGTTCTGGTCCAATGCTGGTCCAATGCTGGTCCATGCTGGTCCTATGCTGGTCCTATGCTGGTCCATGCTGGTCCTATGCTGGTCCAATGCTGGTCCTGTGCTGGTCCTATGCTGGTCCAATGCTGGTCCTATGCTGGTCCTATGCTGGTCCAATGCTGGTCCTATGCTGGTCCAATGCTGGTCCTCTGCTGGTCCTGTGCTGGTCCTATGCTGGTCCAATGCTGGTCCAATGCTGGTCCTGTGCTGGTCTTGTGCTGGTCCATGCTGGTCCAATGCTGGTCCTATGCTGGTCCAATGCTGGTCCAATGCTGGTCCTGTGCTGGTCCTATGCTGGTCCTATGCTGGTCCAATGCTGGTCCTATGCTGGTCCTATGCTGGTCCAATGCTGGTCCTATGCTGGTCCAATGCTGGTCCTATGCTGGTCCTATGCTGGTCCAATGCTGGTCCTATGCTGGTCCAATGCTGGTCCTATGCTGGTCCTGTGCTGGTCCTGTGCTGGTCCTATGCTGGTCCAATGCTGGTCCTATGCTGGTCCAATGCTGGTCCTGTGCTGGTCCAATGCTGGTCCAATGCTGGTCCTGTGCTGGTCCAATGCTGGTCCAATGCTGGTCCTGTGCTGGTCCTGTGCTGGTCCATTGCTGGTCCAATGCTGGTCCTATGCTGGTCCTATGCTGGTCCTATGCTGGTCCAATGCTGGACCTATGCTGGTCCAATGCTGGTCCATGCTGGTCCAATGCTGGTCAATGCTGGTCCAATGCTGGTCCAAAGCTGGTCCTATGCTGGTCCAATGCTGGTCCATGCTGGTCCTGTGCTGGTCCTGTGCTGGTCCAATGCTGGTCCTGTGCTGGTCCAATGCTGGTCCATGCTGGTCCTATGCTGGTCCAATGCTGGTCCAATGCTGGTCCTATGCTGGTCCAATGCTGGTCCATGCTGGTCCTATGCTGGTCCAATGCTGGTCCTATGCTGGTCCAATGCTGGTCCTATGCTGGTCCTATGCTGGTCCAATGCTGGTCCTATGCTGGTCCAATGCTGGTCCTATGCTGGTCCTATGCTGGTCCAATGCTGGTCCTTTGCTGGTCCAATGCTGGTCCTATGCTGGTCCTTTGCTGGTCCTATGCTGGTGCAATGCTGGTCCTATGCTGGTCCAATGCTGGTCCAATGCTGGTCCTATGCTGGTCCAATGCTGGTCCATGCTGGTCCTGTGCTGGTCCAATGCTGGTCCAATGCTGGTCCATGCTGGTCCTATGCTGGTCCTATGCTGGTCCAATGCTGGTCCTATGCTGGTCCAATGCTGGTCCTATGCTGGTCCAATGCTGGTCCAATGCTGGTCCTATGCTGGTCCAATGCTGGTCCATGCTGGTCCTATGCTGGTCCTATGCTGGTCCAATGCTGGTCCTGTGCTGGTCCTATGCTGGATTTATGCTGGTCCAATGCTGGTCCAATGCTGGTCAATGCTGGTACAATGCTGGTCCAATGCTGGTCCAATGCTGGTCCTATGCTGGTCCAATGCTGGTCCTATGCTGGTCCTGTGCTGGACCTATGCTGGTCCAATGCTGGTCCAATGCTGGTCCTATGCTGGTCCTATGCTGGTCCTATGCTGGTCCATGCTGGTCCTATGCTGGTCCAATGCTGGTCCAATGCTGGTCCAATGCTGGTCCTATGCTGGTCCAATGCTGGTCCTGTGCTGGTCCTATGCTGGTCCAATGCTGGTCCTATGCTGGTCCAATGCTGGTCCTATGCTGGTCCAATGCTGGTCCTATGCTGGTCCTATGCTGGTCCAATGCTGGCCCTATGCTGGACCTATGCTGGTCTTGTGCTGGTCCATGCTGGTCCTATACCGGGTCTATGCTGGTCCAATGCTGGTCCAATGCTGGTCCATGCTGGTCCTATGCTGGTCCAATGCTGGTCCATGATGGTCCATGCTGGTCCTATGCTGGTCCAATGCCGGTCCATGCTAGTCCAATGCTGGTCCAATGCTGGTCCAATGCTGGTCCAATGCTGGTCCTGTGCTGGTCCTATGCTGGTCCTGTGCTGGTCCAATGCTGGTCCATGCTGGTCCTATGCTGGACTTATGCTGGTCCAATGCTGGTCCTATGCTGGTTCTATGCTGGTCCAATGCTGGTCCATGCTGGTCCAATGCTGGTCCTGTGCTGTTCCTATGCTGGTCCAATGCTGGTCCAATGCTGGTCCTATGCTGGTCCTATGCTGGTCCTATGCTGGTCCAATGCTGGACCTATGCTGGTCCAATGCTGGTCCATGCTGGTCCAATGCTGGTCCAATGCTGGTCCTATGCTGGTCCAACGCTGGTCCATGCTGGTCCTGTGCTGGTCCTGTGCTGGTCCAATGCTGGTCCTGTGCTGGTCCTATGCTGGTCCTATGCTGGTCCAATGCTGGACCTATGCTGGTCCAATGCTGGTCCATGCTGGTCCAATGCTGGTCCAATGCTGGTCCTATGCTGGTCCAATGCTGGTCCATGCTGGTCCTGTGCTGGTCCTGTGCTGGTCCAATGCTGGTCCTGTGCTGGTCCTGTGCTGGTCCTATGCTGGTCCTATGCTGGTCCAATGCTGGTCAATGCTGGTCAATGCTGGTCCAATGCTGGTCCAAAGCTGGTCCTATGCTGGTCCAATGCTGGTCCATGCTGGTCCTGTGCTGGTCCTGTGCTGGTCCAGTGCTGGTCCAATGCTGGTCCAATGCTGGTCCATGCTGGTCCTATGCTGGTCCTATGCTGGTCCATGCTGGTCCTATGCTGGTCCAATGCTGGTCCTGTGCTGGTCCTATGCTGGTCCAATGCTGGTCCTATGCTGGTCCAATGCTGGTCCTATGCTGGTCCTATGCTGGTCCAATGCTGGTCCTATGCTGGTCCAATGCTGGTCCTATGCTGGTCCTGTGCTGGTCCTATGCTGGATTTATGCTGGTCCAATGCTGGTCCAATGCTGGTCAATGTTGGTCAATGCTGGTCCAATGCTGGTCCAAAGCTGGTCCTATGCTGGTCCAATGCTGGTCCATCCTGGTCCTGTGCTGGTCCAGTTCTGGTCCAATGCTGGTCCAATGCTGGTCCATGCTGGTCCTATGCTGGTCCTATGCTGGTCCATGCTGGTCCTATGCTGGTCCAATGCTGGTCCTGTGCTGGTCCTATGCTGGTCCAATGCTGGTCCTATGCTGGTCCAATGCTGGTCCTATGCTGGTCCAATGCTGGTCGTATGCTGGTCCTGTGCTGGTCCTATGCTGGATTTATGCTGGTCCAATGCTGGCCCTATGCTGGACCTATGCTGGTCTTGTGCTGGTCCATGCTGGTCCTATACTGGGTCTATGCTGGTCCAATGCTGGTCCATGCTGGTCCTATGCTGGTCCAATGCTGGTCCATGATGGTCCAGGCTGGTCCATGATGGTCCATGCTGGTCCTATGCTGGACTTATGCTGGACCTGTGCCGATCATATGCTGGTCCTGTGCTGGTCCAATGCTGGTCCTATTCTTGACCAGCATAAACCAGCTCAAACCAGCATACCAGCATAACCTAACTTAACCAGCATATGCTGTTTTTTTCAGAAGGGCTAACAACAAACTGTTCATGCTAGACAATTTACAACAAACACTAATGCTTACTGACAGTTACTAACTCTAATGCTGCGTTCACACCAGACGCGACTTGCGCGAATAAATCGTTTGAACGCACCATAACAATAAACTCTTCATACTAGCTGAGATACAACTCACCCTAACAAACTCTTTATGCTAGTGATTTTAGCAGAACACATTTTATGCTAATAACAAGCTTCTTATGCTAGTTGACACAAATTCTGAAACTCTTTATCATAGATACGTAGATGTGTCATTAGCGGCCGTTAAAGTAAAAGTAAAAACATTGAAAAAAATACCATAGTAAAAAATTTAATTGAGTGAATACATATAAAAACACAAACTAATGTGAAATGTATTTAAATCTCACCAGTTTCACAACCAGAAGCTGTGCAATGTTGTGCCATCATTGTTTCTTACTGTGAGCGATGACACCCTGACTGCTGCAAGATGGAGGGCATGCCAACGTGTCTGGAGCGGTGGAATGAGGCATCTACCTTTACATATCTATGCATTTTATGCTAGCTGACATGTTCAATAATAAAACCGCCATATCCTAGTTTAGAAATTTAAACCGTAACCCAACCAATATAACAAAGTCTTTATGCTCAATTACAGATGCTAACTCTAACCCAACTCTAGCTTTTTGTTAGTTAAGAGACAGACTAACGATTTGTTCAAAAGCCATGCAATTTTAGATACTGGAGTCATGACTGCAACTTTAGGCCTTACAAAACATGTACAGTGGTATTTAAGCTACTTGTGGCTTTTGTGTGTGTGTGTGTGTGTGAACGATATGTACAAAAAGTACCATGTTTTTGTACAAGTACTATGGTATTCTTGAAAGTATATAGTCCTAGTACACTTACAAAAATGTGCCATGACACAAAGTATTACCATGTCACGGCATCACTGTACCATAGTGCCTCCGCAATACAAATACTGCACTGCAAAATAATGGTATATGAATATATAATCATAGTGTACAATAGTAAATCATCTAATATCATCACTGTACTGCCATTTTTGTAAAGGGAGTAAATTTAATATGCCTTATAGTGTGTATTAACATCTTTCATCTGTACACTGCTATATTTAGGCAAAAATCTGCCTGATGTTCATTCAGAAAAATTAACTGTGACATCATATTAGAGAAATGAGACACAGACAAGGCAGCATTCTGCCTGGTGCCAGCTCTGCGTGGGAGCGCACGTGTCCTATGCCAAGTTACCAGACGTGCACTTGAATACAACAGTAGCTTTTTCCCTGACAGGCTTTTTAGCTTTGAGGCCATGTTATTCTCAAAACCCACCCCTTACCGCACTTCTCACACACATACAGTATATACAATGTTTGGCTTGCAGGTTGTTGTTCCTGCTACCGTAGTGCTCTCCAAACCTCTCATTACTTCTGTGGGCAATCATCAAACAGCAGAGAAGGAAAATATGTCTGCTTTCAGGCACCGTTTGCTATTTATTTTCGAACTGAGCAGCATCACGGCCAAGTCATAATCTCGCAGGGCTCAGAACCTAATTAAAGAATGCAAATTGTACTTGATTCGGTCTGTGACCAATGCGAACATCAAGACAGACAGCTTTATGTTATTCATAGCACTGTGCTCATCTCCAAAGAGAAACATCACAGAAATGCCACTGAAGGATTGATTAAAAAAAAGATGGGCTGAAAACAGAGCGCCTTAGCAAATGGAGCGCCTTAGCAAACTGTTTCGAAATGTCCTCAAGCACCTAATTTAATGACTTGTTCTAAAAACGGCCATATTTATCTTTGAAACATCAATACGGACAAGCAGGTCTGTGTTTTTCACAGACAAAATGTGCAATTCAAATGTATTTATGTCCAATTACAGAATAGAATTAAGCATATATTTAGTGTAAATAGCACCAACCTATGTCTAAATTAATCAGTCTCAAAATAATCACTACAACACTGACATATTCACAGCATTTACACCAGCTAAATTCATCCGTCAGCACAGCTTAAACATGGTCCAGTTTAAACATGGTCATTTGTATTTAGATTATATTTCACATCTAATTAATTAAATTTTTTTTACTAGTGTGGAAGAACACTTCATTACCCAGAATGCATTACCTGATTTGAATTTCCTTGAAAATAGTGCAAAGTAATAGTTACTAACCATAGCAAAAAACATTTATGCTAGTGTAGAAACACTAGCCATAACAACCAACAGTTTATGCTAATGACAGTAGGTGCGCCCCAATTCACATACTTATGCACTATTCTATGCCATTTTTAAGTATAAATAATGCAAGTAGTGCATTTACACTGAAAATTCCAAAAAGAAAAAGTACACTTTAAATACCCGGATGATGCACTAAATTAACGGAAAAAACAAAGTGTGGAATGTTGAATCAGACTCCATTGTTAAATGACAAAATAACCTTGTACAACTCATG
Source organism: Chanodichthys erythropterus (assembly GCF_024489055.1). Classification (NCBI taxonomy): domain Eukaryota; kingdom Metazoa; phylum Chordata; class Actinopteri; order Cypriniformes; family Xenocyprididae; genus Chanodichthys; species Chanodichthys erythropterus. The sequence goes on along the minus strand of NC_090232.1, from coordinate 7,132,139 downwards.
CACTACATGGATGAGTACATAGTGCATAAATACATAGTGTATAAGTGCAAAGTGAGTCATTTGGGATGCAACTAGTTACTAACCCTAGCACTTCATGCTAACTTAGAAATGCTAGCCATAACAACAGACTCTTTATGCTAGTGACAGAGTAATCTTAATAAACTGTTTTTATACTAGTTGAGAGATATTCTAAATCAACCCCTAAAACAAACTCTTTATGCTAGACAATTAATAACCATAACAAACTCTTATGCTAACTGACAGGTACTAATTCTAACAATAAACTCTTCAGGCTATTTGAGATACAAATCCCCCTAACAAACTATGCTATAGTGATTGTTACCAATTTTAGAAGAACAGAAATGACAACTATACATATAACATAAATATATATATGTTATGTGTGTGTGTGTGTGCAGATGTTTAAGTTCAATTATGTCACTTGCAATGCTTCATGGGAGTGAGCGGGCACTAAAGAGTTATTTTGACACAATTTCCTTGTTTAGATTCTGAGATCTCTTTGCAGAATCAAAAAAAAAAAAAAAAAAGAAAAAAAAAAATTAAAAAATTAAATAGTGCAGGTTGATGGCTTCAAAAAAAAAAAAAAAAAAAAAAAAAAAAGCATTCGGTTTTTGTTTAAAATTCCCCTATGAAGAAAATGAATGGGATTTTTACTTCTGAAACTGATTGTTGCACTCTATTACATTTCAGTAAATTCTTCTTCCTGCCATTCCACCTGAGCTTCCTGTGGGGTGTGGCTAATTGAAAAGAGTGAGTAAATGATGACAGAATTTTTAGGGGGTGTCAGGTGGTACAGTGGTCATGGTGTACATGAAGTATAAGCTCTCGGAAAATTCCAAGTTAGTTATGAGGATGTGAGAGCTTTTTACATGTTCGAATCTTGAAATTATGGTAATTCCAACATGGCGTGAATACAACTTTATTTGGATGCTTTGTGCACTGTAAAACATGTTTTTTTTTTTTTTTAAGTTGTAAATAAAACAAAGACTACTGTTTTACAAGAACATACTATTTCAGTTTTGTACTTCAAAATGTTCAATTCATTCTGTCACTTGCCATTTCTTTGTAATTATTTGTGAAAATTACTAGCAATTTCTATACACAAAATTCCAAATATATCCTAAACCACTATAGTAAGTACATGTACTTAATTAATATTACTCAGTACTTATTTAAAGGATTAGTTCACTTTTTAAATGAAAATTACCCCGAGCTTTATTCACTCTCAAGCCTCTCAAGGTGTATATGACTTTCTTCTTTCTGATAAACACAATCAGAGAAATATTAATAAATATCCTGACGCAGCAGAGTTTTATAATGGCAGTGAGTATGAGCTGAAGAAAGTGTCTCCATCCACATCATCCATCATAAACGTGTACTCCACATGGCTCCGGGGGGTTGATAAAGGCCTTCTGAAGCGAAGCGATGCATTTTTGTAAAAAAATTATCCATATTTAAAAAAGTTACAAAGTAAAATATTTAGCTTCCGCCAGACAAAACTCTTGCAGTTCAAAAAGCTTACCCTACGTCCTACACACCTTCCCTATTCAACTTACGGAAAAAGCGGATGCTAGATATTTTACTTGATAGCTTGGATGCGTCAGGATCTTTATTAATATTTCTCAGATTGAATTGAAAGTAAACTAATACTTTAAGTAAGTACAATGTAACTACACCACATTAAAATAAAGTATAACCCAAAACTCCCATAAACTTTTGCAGGATCAACAAAATCCATAATTCAGCAGGCCCTCACTATACCTGTGCCGAAATAACTGACATATATAAACAGACCACAAAAAACACTGACTGTCCTGACTCCCTGTTACCAGCATTCACACCGTGTCAACGGGAAGGAAGGAAACCCACCAGTCTGAGCCTATTACTGTTACAGCACATCTTGGGTAGCTGCAATAGCGAGTGTCCTAGAACATTTCAAGTCGCAAGTCAGCAGGACGTTTTCAGATTCGTCTGAGGGGCTTGTCACCTTTGCAGCAACTGCCACCCTGACACTGACACAGTGGCTTTTTGAGATCACAGGAGTGCTGCTTCCCTAGAAAGCCTTACTGTCATTTCGGTAATCTCTTGCAGCAGACGTGCTAGTCTTTATCTAGCACAAGTCTCTACTTTCTGAGTCAACATATGAGTGCACACTACGGATGCAGAGGAGCTGGGGGTTCAGGAAAGACAAATACCATGCATTGTAGCACTGCAAATTGTTAATGAGTATTTTTATATGCGCTTTCTCTCAATTCATCCACTATGAAATTTACTTTGAGCTCAAGGCTATGGGTTTGATTTGAACAACTGTTGAAAGTTCAGCGTGCATATATTACAGTTCGTTAGGAAATCAATGAGAATAAATGGAGAGTTGTGCTAAAATCTCCTGCTTCTCAGATCTTTCTAATCGCAATTTTGATGTCTCAAACTGTGCTCAGATTTTTCTCAAACTCTGACCAAATGATCAAACTTGTTTTCCAGTCTTATTTTCCATTTAATTTTCTTTCTTCAAATTCTTCAGGATGTGCAAGAGGTAACAGACTTCTTAATAAACTGCTTAAAAAATGCCCTATCATGTTTTAAATTTAAAATCTTTACCTAAAAAGTTTTCAATTAAAGGGTTAATTCACCGAAAATTATGTAATTAATTACTCACCCTCATGTCGTTTCACACCTGTAAGACCTTCGTTCATCTTCGTTCTGATAAAATCCGAAGGCTCAGTAAGTTTCAGCAATACCACTCCCTTCTTCAATGCCCAGAAAGGTACTAAAACATATTTAAAACAGTTCATGTGACTACAGTGGTTCAATCTTAACGTTATAAAGTAACTAATGCTTTTTTGTGTGCCCAAAATAACAACTTTATTCAACAATATCTAGTGATGGGTGATTTCAAATCAATGAAGCTTCGAAGCTTAACAGATCATTTGTTTCGAATCAGTGTATCAAACTGCCAGAATCGAAGTATTTAAGTTTTGAACTATTGAAGTTTCAAAACACTTACGACGTAACGAAGCCTCGTTTACTGAAATCATGGGATTTTGGTGCTCTGAACCACTGATTCGGAAAAAAAATAAAAAAAAATAAATAAATTGTAAAGATTCAAAGCTTCATGAAGCAGTGTTTTGAAATCGCGTCGCTTCATAATATTAAAATTGAACAACCGTAGTCACATGAACCATTTTAAATATGTTTTTTGTTGCTTTCTGGGCATTGAAAAAGGGAGTGTTATTGCTGGCGATGCAGGCCTTACTGAGCAATCAGATTTTATCAAAAAAATATCTTAATTTGTGTTCCAAAGATGAACGAAGGTCTTATAGGTGTGGAACGACATGAGGGTGAGTAATTAATGACATAATCATTTTTGGGTGAACTAACCCTTTAAGTCTTTTTAGACTTGTTTCAAGTAAAGTATCTAAATATCTTTAAAAAGATACATTTACTTGAAAAGCAACACTGCACGAGATATAAAGATAAACAAGTTTAAAAACAATGTATTAAGACAAAATTCACTTAGATATAATCAATGAAAAGTCTTAATATTGTATACAGTGTTACTTCTCATTTTGTTTTATAGATATCTAGATATTTTACTGAAAAGCAAACAAAAAAAAGACTTGTATTTGAAATTAAAAACTAAAATTTGACAGATGGGATAATTAAACAAACTTAATTTTTAAATGTAATATTTATTTTAAAATATGACATTTCCTCTCACATCTTCCTGTCAATCCACCTCCTACTGAAATGGGAGGAACTGGGCAATTTTTCTTTCTTCTTTTTGACCACAACACGTTTGCATTACTCATTATTATTATTATTATTATTATTATTATTATTATTATTATTATTATTATTATTATTATTTTGCTTTCAGATTAATACTTGATATAATTAAGAAATTGCCACTATCATTAAGTGTTCCAGCCCGGCATACACTTACCTAGCATTCAACATGCAAACCCCAACAAAGTTGACACTTTGGTCTTCAAAACTGCAGATTTAAGGAAAAAATACTCAGCAATGGTGTTGACAGATTAATTTGCACATGGCTTGTCTTATTAAAAACACCACAAAGACATATAAACAACATTAAAAACTTGAATTTCACCATAAGGGGTCTTTAAAATTAAAGGAAAACATGCACTCTTACCACTACGTGACACTTAACTGCAACACTGGAGAAAAAGACAAATTAAACGTACTCGGTTACTAACGTAACCTCGGTTCCCTGAGATACGGAACGAGTACTGCGTATGGGGAAAGGTCTCCCTTTTTCCCCGCTGCTGAAGCCTTTTTCAATAACGCAGTGTAACTGCACCGTCATTGGTTCACTCATAGACAAGTTGTTGAACCAATGGCGGCGCGGCATAGCTGCGCGGCCTATGGCGACAAAGCGCGCGAATATTCCCGCCGAAATGGGCGGGGTATAGGGCTATATAAGCAGGCGTTTCGCCATAGGATTTCAGTGTCAATCGACTGAAGCGACGACCCTGAGCCGCAGCCTCGTGGCACGGCAAGTGACGCAGTACTCGTTCCGTATCTCAGGGAACCGAGGTTACGTTAGTAACCGAGTACGTTCCCTTCGATACTTCACTCGTACTGCGTATGGGGCAATTCAACCACGCCGTGCCACGGCTGGGAACGATATAGCTTGCATTTGGCCACCCAGAGGGGGGCACAAGGACAAGCGGAGGCAAAGCCTAACCGAACCCATGGTTACACTGAAGGAAGATACTTCCTATGGTGGCGTGAAGCGGGACCTGTTGGAAGCCGCTAATCACACCGACAGGACCCGAGCTTGTAAGGTCGGGACATCGAGGTGATAGAACCTGACAAAGGTGGACGGCGAAGACCAGCCGGCCGCCTCACAGATGTCTTGGATGGAAACTCCGTTGGACCAAGCCCACGAGGAAGCCATTCCTCTAGTGGAGTGGGCCCTGACTCCTATGGGGCAATTAGTGCCCAGTGAGGAGTAGCACAGGTTAATAGCATCCACTATCCAACGGGAAATGCGTTGTTTCGAGACCGGAGACCCTTTGGTGCGGCCGCCAAAACAAACAAAGAGCTGATCCGACAGTCTGAAAGACTGTGATCGGTCTATGTAGGTCCTCAATGCCCTGACTGGGCAGAGTAGCTGCAGCTCTGGTTCGTCCGCCGAGGGAGGAAGAGCAGAGAGCGAGATGACCTGAGCTCTAAACGGAGTTGAGAGCACTTTAGGGACGTAGCCATGCCTAGGTTTCAGAACGACCTTAGAGTCACCAGGCCCGAATTCGAGGCATGCAGGGTTCACAGAGAGGGCCTGCAAATCGCCAACACGCTTTACCGATGCTAGTGCTAGTAGCAGAGCGGTTTTTAGTGTTAGGGGCCTGAGGTCGGCTGAACCCATTGGTTCAAATGGGGCTCCTTTCAAGGCCCTGAGGACCAACGAGAGGTCCCAGGAGGGAATAGTGAGAGGGCGAGGAGGATTCAAACGCCTAGCACCTCTCAAAAAACGGATCACGAGCCCGTTTCGTCCCACCGATTGGCCAGCAATAGGAGCGTGGAACGCTGCAATGGCTGCTACGTAAACCTTAAGCGTGGAAGGGGAGCGCCCCATTTCCAAGCGTTCTTGGAGGAAAGACAGTATGGAAGATACGTCACTCTCCACAGGGTCTATGTTGCGTGTTGAACACCAATCAACAAAGACTGACCACTTCTGGTCGTAGAGGCGCCTCGTAGATGGGGCTCTAGCCTGAGAAATGGTATTTAGGACGTCCTCGGGGAGGCTAGTCGGCTCCCATCGAGGGACCAGAGGTGCAGAGCCCAGAGCTGCGGCTGTGGGTGCCAGATTGTTCTGTTTGCCTGAGAGAGGAGGTCCCGTCTCAGGGGAATCGGCCACGGGGCTCTTAGAGAGAGCCTGAATAGCTCTGAGGACCAAACCTGGTTCCTCCAGAGCGGGGCCACCAGAAGGACTCTGTGCTGGTCTTCTCTGATACGCCTGATGACCTGGGGGATCAGTGCGATCGGAGGGAAAGCATAAAGGGAGCGTGCTGGGCCATGTGTGGGCCAGAGCATCTACTTCCTTCGAGAAAAATGTTGGGCAATGAGAGTTGTCTTCTGAGGCGAAGAGGTCTACCTCTGCCTTCCCGAAGAACTCCCAGATCGTGAGGACCACTTGGGGGTGGAGCATCCACTCGTCGGAGGGGATGTTGCTCCGTGACAACATGTCCGCACCCAGATTGTTCCTGCCAGGAACATGAGTCGCTCTGAGCGACTGAAGCCTCGGAAGAGCCCATTCCAGCAGTCGTTTCGCCAGAGCGCATAGCGGCTGGACGAAAGACCGCCTTGGTGGTTCAGGTATGACACCACCGTCATACTGTCTGACCGAACTAGAACATGACGTCCCGTCAAGTAAGCCTGAAAGAACTGAAGGGCTTTCATCACTGCTAGCATCTCTAGACAGTTGATGTGTAGATGGCTTTCCTCGTGGCTCCACGAGCCGAAGGCCGGTCTGCCCCTCGCACACAGCGCCCCAGCCCAAGTTGGAGGCGTCTGTTGAGAGCACCGTCCTCCGTGAGACCGCCTGTAAGGGGACTCCGCGTTGGAACCATACTGGATCCATCCAAGGTTTCAGGGCTAGAAGACAGGCCCGATTGACCTTGAGACATAGGCGGCCGTGCCGCCATGCGCTGGGAGGAACCCGGAACTTCAACCAGTACTGAAGAGGCCGCATCCGAAGAAGGCCTAGCTGCAGCACCGGGGAGGCGGAAGCCATCAGCCCTAGCAGCCTCTGGAAAAACTTCAGAGGGAGATAGGCTTTGTTCGTGACAGATGCCGTGAGCTGCTGAATTGCCAGGGCGCGCTCTGGCGAGACTACTGCCGTCATACGGACCGAGTCGAAAACTGCTCCCAGAAACGAAATTCGTTGAGTGGGGCATAGCGAGCTCTTGGCTAAGTTGACCCTGAGACCCAGGCATTGTAGATGGCTGAGGAGCACGGATCTGTGGCGTTCCAGCTCGTCTCGCGAACGGGCTAAGATGAGCCAGTCGTCGAGGTAATTCAGAACCCGGATTCCCATCTGTCTCAGAGGGGAAAGCGCCGCGTCCATGCACTTGGTGAAAGTGCGGGGAGCCAGAGACAGCCCGAAGGGCAGGACCGTATATTGGTATGCCACCCCTTCGTATGCGAATCTCAAGAATCGTCTGTGACGGGGGCTATCTGGATGTGAAAATACGCATCCTTCAGGTCCAGCGAGCAGAACCAGTCCTCGGGGCAAATGTGCGCGAGGATCTGCTTCAGCGTCAGCATTTTGAACTTCCGTCTCATGAGGGAGTGATTCAAAAGCCTGAGGTCTAGGATGGGTCTGAGACCGCCATCCTTTTTGGGGACCAGAAAGTAGCGGCTGTAAAAGCCTGTCTCGCTCTCTGACGGAGGAACCATTTCCACAGCTCCTTTTTCCAGCAACGACATGACTTCGGCCCGGAGGACATGAGCGTCGTCCGGATTGACCGATGTTTGAAGCACCCCGGCGAAGCGGGGGGGCCGTCGTGCAAACTGGAGCGAGTAGCCCTGGTTTACGATCCCCATGACCCATTCTGACACATCGGGGATGGCCTGCCAGGCCTCGGCCCGAGTGGCTAGGGGTTGAATAATGTTGGGTGACAGACCGCCGTTGAGAGGGTCGTACACCGCGAGGGGTGGAAGAGGAAATTTGCTCTTTTTGTGATGAGGTAAAAATTTGTCCGCCGTGAAAACGGCGTTTGGAGTGGGCGCAACAGGTGTGGGCCCAGCTGTCACTTGGAGTATGTTTCCCACGCCCGGAAATAAACGAGGCGGAGGGGATTACCCGTGGGAGCTTTTGGGGTGGTCCGGTCGTAACGGGACGGTCCCCATCCTCTTCCTGTCCGACGAATCAGGACGACTTCGGAGGCACCGGGTCCAGCACAATCCTGGGCCGGGGTCCCTGGCGCCTCGGGAAGGGAGGGCGCTTCGCAGGGCGCGAGCGCTGGCGATGCTCCTGGGGCGGCGCTGCCTGTGTTGCAGGTGGGGCTGGTTTGTTCTGCTGAGCCGGCGCAGTCCTGGGGCGGCTAGACGCAGAAGCGGAGCTGGAGCGCTTAGGCAAGAAATGCCTCATAGCCTGAGACGATTTCTGCGCGGCAGTAAAGCGCTCAGTGAAGCCATCCACTGCAGGCCCGAAGAGACCAGAAGGCGAGACCGGGGCGTCTAAGAAGGCCGTCTTGTCTAGGTCTTTGATCTCCGTTAGGTTGAGCCACAGGTGGCGCTCCAACACGACCAGGCTGGCCATGGAACGACCGATGGCCTGGGCCGTAGCCTTCGTAGCTCGCAGGGCAAGATCCGTGGCGCTGCGGAGATCTTTGAAGGCTGGCGCGTCGATTCCAGACTCATCCAGAGAGCGGAGGAGTTTGGCCTGGAATGCTTGAAATATGGCCATGGTGTGGAGCGCAGAGGCAGCTTGGCCCGCCGAGGTGTAAGCCCGTCCAGCCAGAGTAGAGGTGGTCCGACAGGGCTTGGAAGGAAGGGCCCTCTTCGTCTTCCAACCCACAGCCGCGGGAGGACAGAGGTGAGCAGCCACCGCTTCATCTAGGGGTGGCAAGCGCTCGTATCCCTTCTCCTCGGCGCCGTCGACGGCGGTGAGGGCGGAGCGGTGCGTAGTGTGGAGGCGGGCAGAGTAAGGAGCGCGCCACGACTTCGTCAGCTCTTCGTGGACCTCAGGAAAGAAGGGCGCTGAACGCTGGCGAGGTGCTTGGCGGCGGCCTGGCAGAAACCATTCGTCCAGGCGGCTGCGAGACGGCTCCTCTGGAGGGGCCCACTCGAGGTCCAGCTCTTCAACGGCTCTAGACAGGATGCGGAAGAGCTCGGCATCCATGCCCTGGCCATGCTCGATGGGTTCCAAGGGAGGCGGTGGAGCGGGGTCTTCCGGCTCGCCAGCCCATCCTTCCGCTTCGGAAGCCGCAAGAGACATGGAGTCGTCTTGTTCGTCGTCTGTTCCCCCGAATGAGACGAGGTCACTCGCTTCTGCGGAGGGACGCTGCTCAGGGCGAGAGAACAGAACTGGAGAGAGTTCCCTGGGAGGAGAGGGCGAGGCACGCGGGGGCTGGGCCGGCGTGAGCTCGCTCAACTCCTGGCGCTGAGTCGCTCTACCCCGCTGTCTTTCCTCGCCGGACCGCGGGAGGAAGGAGACGGGAGGGCGCGAGCGGCGAGATCGCCCTCAGTGAAGAAGGCGACCCGCGAGCGCAGGGAAGCGAGACTCATACACTCGCAGTGCGGGCATGAGTCTCCAGCGAGCGCGCCGTCTGCGTGGGGCTTGCCCAGGCAAGCGACACACTCGCTGTGTCCATCGTCGTCGTGCAGGGGGGCCCTGCAAGTACCACATGAGTGGCGGGGCATCGTGAGACGCCGCTGCCGTGAAAACGGCAATTGGGTGGCTCTTTTTAGAGCGGCGAGGGCCGCGGAAGCTCTTAAAGCGGTGAAAACCGCTGGAAATCGCTCTTTTAGAGCGAGGCGTTTAAGCCGCGGATGAAGCTCTGAGGCGGCGCGACGGATGGCGGCGGGGGACGCTCGGGAAGCGGCCGGAAGCGGGGAAGCGGGAGGCGGCGGCTCGGCGACGGCGCTAGAAGCTGCAGTCCGCGAGGGCGCCGGCGCTTTCTTCCACCGGCGAGTCCAGGCGAGTCCGCTGCGGGAGCCTCTTCAGACGGCGGCGAGAGCAGAAGGCGGCGAGCTTCTTCGGCTTCAGGCGGAGATCAGCGAAGAGAAGTAGATGTCGTCGCTGAAGGAGAAAACACTGAAATCCTATGGCGAAACGCCTGCTTATATAGCCCTATACCCCGCCCATTTCGGCGGGAATATTCGCGCGCTTTGTCGCCATAGGCCGCGCAGCTATGCCGCGCCGCCATTGGTTCAACAACTTGTCTATGAGTGAACCAATGACGGTGCAGTTACACTGCGTTATTGAAAAAGGCTTCAGCAGCGGGGAAAAAGGGAGACCTTTCCCCATACGCAGTACGAGTGAAGTATCGAAAGGGAAATTGCTTTATACTCTTACATACATCAATAATTGTCTCATTTGTTTCTATTTCTGAAGCAATATAATTTTCCTCCGGGGTAGTTAGCATCATAGTCAGAGAGGAACGTGGGTGTGCGAGCCGCATTCATCGCGTTAGCGTGTTAGCTTAATGATTTCCGAGTACATTCCCCTACGCAGTTGCCCCATTCGAGGCGTGACATTAATCACTGGGGTGCACTCCATTGTGTAATGAATGGAAACAAATTACCTCATCCACTTTGACAGGTTAATGTTCTTAGACTTCTAATACTCCCTGCCTTCAAGACACGGAGCCCTAAGTGCCTTTTTGTCTTTTTTGTTTCGACTTGGAAAGTGTTTTGGGTCTTGAGTGCTCATAAACCAAAGTGAAGGCCAACTTCTATTGTTCCTCTCTGTGGAACAGAATAGAAACATTCCAACCACAAGGTGAAACGAGTTTGCAGAAATGCAAGTGAACCTTGGCCGCACTATTGTTGTCGCCGCATTGCAAAGGTCCCTTAGGCTGGGAAAGGGTTAATGATACTCGTCTCTCTAGTTTGGCTCATCAACTTTGGCTTGCAGCTCATTAATCTTCATTCATGGTGTGCTGTAATGTCGACCGCTTAATTACAAATCTGGTCAACTGTCATGGGAAATGCACGTCCCCTGGGCTGCGAGTAATATTTCTTGCAGAGTCCCTTGGAAAGTGCATTTGCAATTACATTTACTGTATGATAGCTGGTCCTGTGCTCAAGCAAGTGGTTCGGTTTGCTGCATCACCTCTACAAAAGCAACTAAACATGTCATAGGCACCACAGGACCGCACTAATGTTGTACTTGTACCAGTAATTTACTGACGAAACCACTTTGCTCTCGAATGCAGGCAGAAAATGCATCTGCTCCGTGGCTGCACTAGTATTCAGATCAAGTGGTAGGTAACTCTTGAAAATAGGCAATGAAACAGTTCAGTGATGTTACTTAGAGGTTTATGGGCCCAGTTTTTGAATGGATTAGCTTGTCGAGTTGTCATGAAGTTGCTCTCTTAGTCAAATAAATGGGTGGAGAGGTAATTAATTCAGTTCTGCGTCCCTGCATAAATGTATCTGATGGTGGATACAAACAAAAAAATTGACAAGAGAAGGCCTGGATCTCAGTGCTGTCTTGAAGCATCAATACAGCAAATGTCAGGGATAAAGAAAAAAGATAAATAATAATAATAATAATAATAGTAATTTTATATATATATATATATATATATATATATATATATATATATATATATATATATATATATATTATTATTAAAATTTTCAATCGATTGACAGCCCTTATATATATATATATATATATATATATATATATATATATATATATATATATATATATATATATATATATATATATATATATATATATATATATATATATATTAGGGCTGTCAATCGATTGAAAATTTTAATCTAATTACTTACATACTCTGTGATTAATTAATCTAAATTAATCACATACATAATTTTTGCTATGAAAGTATTAAATATTTCAATTCAAATGAATCAATTCCTGGGTCAAAAATGGTCTTCGGTGGTGACAGACATGGTCATCCACACAAACAGTAAAAAGTGCCCTACCCACGTGATCTGCGAGCCCGATACTGACAGTAAAGTACCCGTCACTCTCACTGTAATTCTTTCTTGCCCTCTTTGCAAAAAAAAATAAAATAAATTGTATAGTGATTTTATAGCTTTGTAAGAGAAGACGTTTTTTTGCTAAACCTGAAAAGTATTAAAAAGTAGCATTTAGAAGTTATATTAACTAATAATTTAATTTTCTACCATATACAATTGAATGCACCTAGCTAACAACAACTTGCTTTGTTCTGGTTTCACCTCACTCCAGTCTAAACTAACTGATTTTATAGGTAGGCCTAATTTACTACACATTGTCATTTAAATAACCTGAAAATATTGTGGATTATTAAGGCTAATTTTACTAACCACTCTTGCTAAATAAGCACACTTATGTTCTCATTTCAGAGTTGTTTGAGTAAATGATTCATTATGTGGACAGATCAGTTGTTGTCATGATTCATTAAAATGAATCTGTTCAAATGAGTCGCGAATTGAACATTAGTGGACGTTGATGTGTTACGCGGAATCGCAACTGTTATTAGGATATCGCAAAAGATTTGCCAACACAGAAAACACTTCACCACTGGATAGAATTTTCTTTTTGTTTACTGAAAGTGTGGTTTATGTCAGCTGCACGTTCAGGGCGCCTGTCAGAGAAGATGAGGTGAAGTTCTTTTCACACCCAGCGGTTATTCAGGAAAAACATTCTCCGAATGCGCTCGTGAAACATGAATTCAGTCTTACGAACTTTTAGCATCGTGTCAGTTGATTTAGATTATTATGTGTGAGGTAGAGAGAGTGCAAAACAGTGCTTACTTTGAAGACAGAGAGCTCGCGAGCACAAGAATGGCTCCAGGTACGGCAATACGGAATGGATTAATCAGCGTTATTTTTTTTTAACGCGTTATTTTTTCTCAGATTAATAAATCTGAATTAATGTGTTATTTTGACAGCCCTAATATATATATATAAATTTGAAACCACTAAGATTTTTAATGTTTTTAAAAGAAGTTTCGTCTTTTTTTTTCAGGATTCCTTGATGAATAGAAAGTTCAAAAGAACAGCATTTATCTGAAATACAAAGCTTCTGTAGCATTATACACTAGCGTTCAAAAATTTGGGGTCAGTAAGAATTTTTATTTTTATTTTTTTGAAAAGAAATTAATACTTTTATTCAGCAAGGATGCATTAAATCAATCAAAAGTGGCAGTAAAGACATGTATAATGTTACAAAAGATTAGATTTCAGAGAAACACTGTTCTTTTGAACTTTCTATTCATCAAATAATCCTGAAAAAAAAAAATATTGTACACACATATTTTGTACAATTGTACACATTAAATGTTTCTTGAGCATCAGATCAGCATATCAGAATGATTTCTGAAGGATCATGTGACACTGAAGACAGTAATGATGCTAAAAATTCAGCTTTGCCATCACAGGAATAAATTACTTTGTGAAATATATTCAAATAGAAAACAGTTATTTTAAATTGTAATAATATTTCACAATAATACTGTTTTTTACTGTATTTTTAATTGAATAAATGTAGCCTTGGTGAGCAGACGAAACTTCTTTTAAAAACATTAAAAATCTTAGTGGTTCCAAACTTTTGGACTGTACTGTATATATATGATATAGTGCCATGTAGTTTTAGTGTCATGTAAAAAAATTAAATAAATGTATGATTATGAGAACGAAGAGTCATAGTGTTACCAGAAAATACTTAAAAATCTAGTTTTATGTATGTGCAGTCATTTACACCGCTAACTTCCTTCCTCTTCTTCAGACAGACAGCCACATTTAGCTCAGATGATGAACTGAGAGTTACAGGCACAGCAAATTCCAGTTCTAATCGAAAATCACTCTCCATTCCCTTCAGGAGAAATCTCTGTCCCTGCCTCAGCCTGTTGGTGACATCAAAGCTTGGCTCCCAAAGCTCGTCCAGTGCTGTGATGCGATTTGTGGCGTCCCCAGCAGGGGTCACGGAGCAGAGCCAGACCTGAACTGCACTCATGGAGACTCAGGAATCCCGTCAGACTCGGCTGGAGAATGACCTCTTCCCCTGTCTTGGAGGAGGTTCACCTCTCTGTTCCCACAAGACACTGGGGCAGGGAACAGAAAGCTGATTACGCTACAGAGTCAGGCCTGTCTGCTCAGGGTCGACCCAATCGCTGGGCCTGTTTGCTCTGGGTGGCCTCATTGCTGTTGGAACTATTTCTAGTTGGGTCAGAGTAAATCTAAGGGCAGGGGCCTTGGACCTCCCTTTGCTTGTTCCTGCTCCTTTATCCTGGATAAGAATTAATGATTTAAAAATATATTGGCCTCGAATATATAACTGTGACTTGTAAATATAGTATAAGTTTGTGCATTTATATAATTTTTAAAATAACATTACATTTAAAAATCAATCAATCACCAATCAATCAATCAATCAATCAATCAATCAATCAATCAATCAATCAATCAATGTATATTTGCTAATAGTAAGCAAAACACAAAATTTGGTAAAAAAGTAAAAAAAAAAAAGTTACTGGTATATTTATTAATTATAATTGATTACATTTATTATTAATAAAACAATAATTATTCATCTGATAAAAGCAACAATAGTTCATAGTAGTTAAAGACATCTAATATAAAGTGTGACCAATAATAATAATAATAATAATAATAATAATAACAATAATAACAACAACAATAATAATAATAAAAATAATAAGGGTATATTTGCTAATAGCAGTAAAAAGCAGTATTTTTGTTGCTGTGCCGTTTTTTAGAATGACCACATATTGGAAAATTATCAGAGCATCTCCAAAACTGCAGCTCTTGTGGGGTGTTCCCGGTCTGCAGTGGTCAGTATTTATCAAAAGTGGTCCAAGGAAGGAGCAGTGGTGAACCGGAGACAGAGTCATGGGCGGCCAAGGCTCATTGATGCATGTGGGGAGCGAAGGCTGGCCCGTGTGGTCCGATCCAACAGACGAGCTACTGTAGCTCAAACTGCTCAAGAAGTTAATGCTGGTTCTGATAGAAAGGTGTCAGAATACACAGTGCATCGCAGTTTGGAGCTGCATAGCCACAGACCAGTCAGGGTGTCCATGCTGACCCCTGTCCACCACCGAAAGCCTCAACAGTGGGCACGTGAGCATCAGAACTGAACCACGGAGCAATGGAAGAAGGTGTCCTGGTCTGATTAATCGGGCCGGGTGCGTGTGATGGGGAACGCATGGCACCAGCATGCACTATGGGAAGAAGGCAAGCCGGTGGAAGCAGTGTGATGTTTTGGGCAATGTTCTGCTGGGAAACCTTGGGTCCTGCCATCCATGTGGATGTCACTTTGACACTTACCTAACCTTTGTTGCAGACCATCTACACGCATTCATGGAAACGGTATTCCCTGGTGGCTGTGGCTCTTTTTCAGCAAGATAATGTGCCCTGCCACAAAACAAAAATGGTTCAGGAATGGTTTGAGGAACAAAACAATGAGTTTGAGGTGTTGACCTCACCTCCAAATTCCCCAGATCTCAATCCAGTCGAGCATCTGTGGGATGTGCTGAACAAACAAGTCCGATCCATGGAGGCCACACCTCACAACTTACAGGACTTAAAGGATCTGCTGCTAACATCTTGGTGCCAGATACCACAGCACACCTTCAGGGGTCTAGTGGAGTACATGCTTCGATGGGTCAGGGCTGTTTTGGCAGCAAAAGGGGGACCAACACAATATTAGGAAGGTGGTCATAAAGTTATGCCTGATTGGTGTATGTATATAGTATTAACTAATATTGTTAACACAATAATACTTATTAATTAAATATAATACAAACAACAACAAAACTACTACTAAAAAATATTATAATGGTAACGTACTGGCAAATATCAACTAATCCAAAATTTGAAATTAACTACAAAAATCAATTTATCGATCTTAATTATCTGATAATTGATGCTCCTATAAATGAACTTTCAGGTTTACCTCTACCTGTGTAGTATATGCGTCATGCAAATGGGACTTCAGGTGAGAAAAACAGCATAAAATGGGTCACCGCAGTCTCTCACACTCATCAACATGTTAGTTCGGTTACTACAGCTCACGCTGAGTTCCATTTCCTGCCATTGAGGAAGCAAATGATTACAGAGTGTTCTACACCACACACTGGGCTTGATTCTCAGCACACATTTGCATGGGGCTCCTCGAGAGGCATTTAACCGCCTAATGCGATAAACGGCTGGTCACGACTGATTCCTGCAACACCACAGCGAGGTGTGAAGTGATATGGGTGAGCTGAGACAACATGTCACCTTCCATTTTTTACCTGAATACCAGAAATGTCATAAAAGGGTTATTACTGCAACAATGCCACATGCATACGTGTTTTTGTGCCCAGCAGCACACTCTGTTCATTCTTTGAACCGCAGTGCTTGAGTTAGTGTTCTGAGTATTCATTTAGAAGCTGATCGTTACAGTGAAACTAAGAACAAGCAGCAACTTTCAGATTTCTCAAGGTCTCTTTGTGGAATCTGACCTGACAGACTGTTCGAAACCTTCTCTATAAATAATGGGCAATGTTTTGATGCTCCATGCACATACAGTGATCATTCTTACTCTGTATTCCCAAGAAGAAATGCATCAGTTAGCAACTGAACTTTAACTTAGGCTCTGGGATACATCTAAAGAAATGATGGCCATAAATTGTAACACATATTTTGTCCTACAACATATATCCTCAAGTCAAAATTAGATTTCAAACATGATTTCAACACATTTTTTTTTTTTTTTTTTGTGAAGAATATTGTAGCAACCCACTTGACAGTTTAGCTCCAAGCTTGATCAAACTCTCTTGCCTGTATAGGTTTCTAGCAATCCTGAAGACGTTGATTAGCTTGTTCAGGTGTGTTTGATTACGGTTGGAGCTGAACTCAGAAAAGTGGACGCTGAGGGCCAGAGTTGAGAACCCTTCTGGCATAAAATAATACTGATGTTTACCTTAGAAACCCCTGATTAAATAATTAGACTGAACGTGAAATAAACATGTTTTTACCTTGCAACAGTTACCCTTTGAAGTTCAGTCTAACAAATAGTATTGAGAGGTTTTTGATACAAATAATTGGGCTTTAAATCAAGACTCCTAATTTTTTGGTGATTTTCAATGCACAAAAGCTCTGTCTGTCCTTGAAAAGTAAACTGTGCTGACAATAAGAGGCTGGTATTGTTTGTTTGCCCAGATAACAAGTCCTTGGATCAGGCCTTTATGTCAAAGTATATATATATATATATATATATATATATATATATATATATATATATATATATATATATATATATATATATATATATATATATATATATATATATATATATAATACTATGCTGTCCAACTAAAAGCATTTAAGAGCAGACAAGAGCTGAGCAGACTACTTGCATTGTTGTCTACTTCCTCTTTGACTTGGTTGGGTTAGCATGCTGCAATCTACACACACCATTGGCCGTGGAGACTAAATTATTGATTTGTTGTTTTTATACCGTTATGATAGGCCACCATGTAACACATCCCTCATAAAAACTGCATTAGTATCTCTGTCTCTAGTGGCACCCTATGGCATCCTCCACACAGTCTAAAATAGATTTGCACATCCCCTCGGACAACTATGTATTTGCAAGTTAATGTCTAGAACAAAATGGAGCAAAAGCTTCAGCATTTTCTCAATAAGCACATTGGTTTAATGAATGTGGCAGCGCTCTACAAAATTCTTGATTTTTTTCCCCGCCTGATTTTTGTTTACGCCACAGGGGGAAAAATGTCAGATCACTGTAATCTCATTCTCATTACTTTAATAAAAATATTAAATATATAAATATTGTACTGGATTATTATTATTATTTTTTCAATTAAAGTCATGAGAATCATGGGTGAGAATAATAGGAATTGATTTGAGTGGAAAAAGACCTTAATTATAGAAGGAAAATGTCCTTTAAAAAATAAACAAATAATAACAAAATGCTAATAAACAAATAAACAATACATGTATATGGTTATGTATACGATATATATATTATAACTGGGAGGAAAATGCTCCTAATTTTCTGAAAATTATGACAATGTAAATAAAATGAATGGCTGGATGGATATATAAGGGAAAGTACTGAAATATTGCAATGAATGAATGCATATTTTTTGGATTAAATATTTAGTCTATCCAGATATTGCTGACAAATTAACTACAGATTTAAGCATGTACAACTCATGCATGTACATGCTCAACTACTACAAGAAGCATAAAACTCTAGAGGTGTTGATGGTTATGACAAGTAAAACCTTTTCTTTTACATAGGAAAAGTCCTTTCTCATGTTCCGGAGAGGCAACATTTCAGAAACACTTCTACCTCTCGTGTGCTTCTGAGATGAGGGCTTCTGGGCAAACCCAACTCAGACATGTGGCCACCATAAATTATTAAAAGCTCATTGCTTATTCTGCCTGCCTGTCCTCATCTTTGCACTGTGTAATGGAGGCCCTGGTGGCGGGGGAAAAGAGAACATAGCATTTGCATCAAGCATTCTCCAAATCGTCTGACTGAGAGTTAGGGGATATTACCTGTTTATTCAGTGTCTGAGGGTGGCCAGCATTTTGTTTGAGGTCAGTAGACTAATATTCTGTGTCGCCGAGAGGATCAAGGTTTTGGGAATGGGGCTTTTTATGATTCAGAGTCATAATCCACCCATGAGGGAGCAAAGCCCGACCCCAAGGGTAGAGGTGGAGATTGTACAGACGAGGAGGAGACGCCTTGGGAACAGAGGATGCATGTAAATTGGAGCGACTATAAGGAGTCTGAGAATTTCGAAAAGGGACTCTGGGACTAGCTGGGTGCGCACGCTGAATGCCTTCAAAATGTGTGATAAGAAAATGGGAAATCATGCAATTCCAACCTACCTGCTTATGCTTGAGGAAGCTTATAGCCTTTAGAATTTAAAGCTGCTCTAGTCTCACACAGCCATGTGTTTGACTATCGGCGTGAAGTCTGGTGCACATTGCAGCTCATGCACAGATCATTTTATACCTGCAAAATAGAGCATACCACACACACACACACACACACACACACACACACACACACACACACACACACACACACACACACACACACACACACACACACACACACACACACACACACACACACACACACACACACACACACACACACACACACACACACAAACTCATTAATTAAAGGGGACCTATAATGCCCCTTTTTACAAGATGTAAAACAAGTCTCTGGTGTACCTAGAATGTGTCTGTGAAGTTTCAGTAACGGTGTTCAGCCTTACATTGTTCAAAGTCATTGTTCAGAGTCGGACACTGATGGAGAGACTCTACAAGGTTAGTGGATAAAATTATGTAGTTGCTGTGGAGTTGATTCAACTCATCGACTAGCTTGGGCCGTCATGTTAATGTTTTGTGCAAATCCAGCGTTGAATTGACCCTCGTTTGTGAAGCAGTCCAGCATAAAATGACGTCATGGCAACAACACTCTACTACAACAACTCTTCCTCTTCTCTAAAGCAGCCCAACATGGCCTCACCCCCTTTGTTACATGTTCTCGGGGTCAGGGTTTATGTAAATGTTGGTGTTTGTGATGTCACCAACCCAGGAAGAAGCTCGTTGTAGTCCCTACCAGCAATTTGTTGTAGTCATTAAAAACAATTTCTGTAAAAGAAAATATCTCCCTTTGCATTGGACTTTGAACGTCGCAACTTTGCAAATGTTGTTTATGATCAAAACTAAAGTTAAAAAAGTGAAATCATAAACAAGGACCCCTTTAAAATTATGGTGCAACAATCTGATAAAACAGTGAAAAATGTATTTAGAGTTTGTGACCAGAGTTTTTATTTTGTACTAAAGCAATACGTACAGATTATTTCACAGAGTCAACTGAGAAAACAAATTGGAAAATACAGTTCTGCTTGAACCAGTATCCAAAACTTTACATAGTTTATTTCCCCAGTAAACATCTATTTCATGCACTTGTTAATTTGCCTGAGCTCATAATGTTCAGTTATAATTGCACACTGTTTCATCTCATAATCAGGTGTTTCTTCAGCTATGGGCAGTATGTCATGTCCCAGGATTTGATTTTGATTTTTTTCCCAAACACCTTTTATGAATAGATAATTTTTATTCATTCATCTCAGATCTGGTCTTTCAATCTCAAAATATAAAAAAAATCCATTATATAAAATAGATGTTTATCCATTCCATCACTTGTTTATCAATAACGTAAAGAAGACAATAATAATATCACTATAAAGAACCTGATATAAAATGAGACAATATTTAAAGAAAAACAAATCAAGGTAAATATCACTTTTGAATTTAATAGATTTTTATTCTTTGTCATTTCCAATCAAGCTGTTATTTTGACACATTATGCCAAAAGGGGTATTAATGGTGTTCATATATTATAAATAAAATCCCATTTTATTTCATCCAAATAAATTTGAAATTGTAACTGTAGTGAAGGGCGATTTCGAAACTCTGCTTCATGAAGCTTCAAAACCTTTGAATGAGTGGTTTGGAGTGTGTATCAAACAAGTCACATGGTTTCAGTAAACCAGGCTTCATTATGTCATAACTATTTTGAAAAGTTTTCAAGTTTGGTCCACCCCCCGGGGGGGTGGGGGGGGGGGGGGGGGTGGGGGGGGGATCTCTGTGAACTCATTAGTCATGCAGATTCACTGAGTGGCGAACCATTGAACAAGTATCAGGTTTTACCTGATCTCTGATCAGTTTTATACATTTGTAGACGTTTTAATTAGACATTAGTATAATTAAAAGGAATAATAGTAGTTAATTGTCTCTTATTGGCCTCTTTAGCTGAACCATCTGTGGAATAAACAAAACAAGTCCTGAAAATTGACACATATTATACAGAATCTTGATATTTAGTCTTATTAGATTATTAGTTAATTGCATTTAATAGATTTTACTCAGTTGTAAAAATTTGCAGTAGATTTGTAAAAGGTGTTTTTATGTTTGTTTGGCCTGAGTTTTTGTTTCATTTACACTGTTCTGACCAGCTGGTGTCACCAGCGAGTAGCGTTTTGAATGCTTCGAATCATTTTGCGACGCAATCGGTTCAATTGATTCTAAGCTTTGAAAAGCTTCGTTTCTCCCATCACTTGTACCTTATTGCTTTTATAAAACGGTAACCACACAATACAAATATCAAAGCCAAAAATATGTATCAATGCAAGTTTCATGAAGTAAACTTTCACTAAAGCATTCCTTCCACCGGAAACAATAGTCCCTGACCGTGAATAGCAACAGAAGTTACATTATTACACCATTAGATGGCGGCAAAGACTGTCTTTATGAGTGAGTCAGTCAGTAGTGAAGACATTGAAAAGACTGAATTGTTGTGAACACTGAACAAGAAGAAACAGACAAATGCTTTGACTAGAGCTGTCAGTCACGGGAAGACCCTGTAACTGTTAAAAGGACAAAATAATGCATCAAACATTTAAACAGATTGTTTATTATGAACATAGGACTGACCTGAAGGAAAATGCTAAATCTGTAATAAACTCGCTCAATCAATCTCTTTCTCACAATACTCTTCTACATAATAAAGTAAGCTTCAATAAACAAAATCAATTGAGAACATACAGTTTACGTTGCTAAGAGTGGTTGCTATGGGTGTTGTGTAGTGATACACAGAACCGTTGGGTGAAGCGGTCATAGCCGTGTTTTATCGTGAATAAAACAATCAGAATCAAGGACAGGAACTAACCATTTTATAAAACCAAAAACAACATTACAGAAATAAAATGTGTTGTTTTTTACAGGAGTTTTTCTAAAAGTCTACAAGGTCAAAATGGCCATAGTTGAAGAAACACCCAATCATGGTCTTGTTATAAGATAAACGGAAAACAGCAAAGGTGTGCAAGGTTGTTATTCCATCGGCTGTAATGAAACAAAACAAGAAGACTGTGTCTTAGAAACAAAGCCACACTAATGAATCAGCTCTTGATGCAGTGTCATTAAAGTGCTGTCTATGTTGGCTATTTTTTATAGCACTGACCAAAGGAATATAGATATGAGTGTCCTTTCCTATTTGCTATGAAATCCTGTTGACAAATGCCAAATTAAGGAGTCCCTTAAAGAACAGGCGCATTAACCCTAAGAAGATTTATGCAGGCTGACATCGGCAGTGCATTTTCAAAGGCTAATGCGTCGGCAGACACATTTGTCTTGATATGGGGCCAAGAATCATAGAGCACATTTCCACACCGGTCAGTGAACATCTGAGATATTATAAAGCACCTAACTGTGAGGACTAATGGTGAGGTTTTCTCCTTTTTACTTTGACTTTCTCTCAGCCTCCCTCTGACTTTAGAAAGAAAACTGTCATTTCACGGCATCCGTTGGTGAAGTGTATATTGGCATTTTTAGTCTAATGCTAACTGAGATGCAGTTCAAGTTCAAGTAAAAGGGCTATTGACCAATACAAACAAACAAACAAATAAAAAAAAATGAAAACTAAATGGTAATTAGCTGAAATAAAAATAAAAACCAGTATAATAAAATCCAATATCATTAGTAATAATAATAATAATAACGATAATAATAATAATAGCTGCGTGCAGCAAGCACTTAAAGGCCTTTAAGCACATGTGTAAAAAAGGTAGTATGTTTTATTTAGCAAGCCTGTAACCATCTCAATCATAGATGGAAAAGACCATTTACAGCAAATACAGGCAATTTACCATAGGAAATATATAGTTTTTAAAGCTTTTTAACAGTTATCAAGGACAAGCCAAACACCTAAGACTAGATCGCCAAAGTTGGTTTCCGAAATAATCTCCAATATTTAACGAACGATTCGATGGACAGAGGTGGTCCTAGAGGCAAAGTTGCTCAGAATGAAGAGTTCTACTATATGGTATGAATGTCGTGGAGTTTGCGAAAAATCGTGCGATTCACAATCCTTTACGAACATGAAAAATGTGAAGGCGTCATTGTCCTTAAAGTCAATCGTGACACCTAGGAAATGGACACTGAATGCCAGTTTTCAAGTCAATCAGACTAACACTTTACCGTTATTTATAGCCATTTTCGTGTTTTTTTTTTTTTTTTTTTTGCTGTTATAGCACACTACTGATGGACCGTGAATTTTTTTTTTGATAATAACTGACAATCAGACTCCAGAGAATCTCGCTGCACTAGTTTGGTTCCGATCGAGTCAAAAAACTAGGAATAGTTTGCAAAAGTAGGTTTTTAAAAAAAATACCAGAAAATTTTCCAGAACAACTAGTGAATCAGAGGCATGCATTTTGTCCATCTTGAGCCAGGTTTTTAACTATATAAGACACTTGAGCCTATGCCTAATGGTTCAGGAGTTATGAGCAATCTTGTACTTTTTTTCTGCTGTAGCGCCCCCATCAGGCCAACTGGGGCGAGTCTTGGTGATGCTGTTGAAAGTGTGAGTACCACCAGCCCTCAAAGTTTCGAGTCTCTACGACTTAAGTTTTGGTCTGCCTGATCACTTTTAGGAGAGAATTCTGAACCTTGGAACTTTTCATAATTACAATAGGGTTTTAGTGCTACAAGCTTGAACCCCTAATAATAATAATATTAAAGGTACAATTTGTGATATTTTTTCCCGCTAGAGGTCGCTAGAAGCCTATTCAAAACAAAGGCGTAGTTTGATGACGCCAAGTTTTAGAGCGGAAACTTGGGACATGTGGTCTCCATCTCAACGGACGGTGCAAAAGAATAGGGATTGGAGTCTGGAAGAACTCATGTTCGTGGATGCGATTATTAACGTTACTGTAGTATGAAGCAGAGCAGGAATGAGTGTTGCGGGAGCTGAACGAGGAGCTGGAGCGATTGATCAACACACGCCTCACGAGCAGCGGGACTTTTATTATGATACAGTCACCGGCGCCGCTTCCGCTTTTCCGGTCATGAGTTTACGGGAGCTGTCCTTGTCGACAGAACCAGCGGCAGATGGTAAACAGTAATTATGTTCCATAAATAAGTAACACAATCCACCATAAAACGTGCAAGAAGTAAATAAGGAACTGCTTGAAGCAAGCTAGTGGTTTGTGGACGCTAGACACTACTTCCGCATTTGTCCACGGCACTGTTGTCATGTGGTTTCTACGTCAGTAAAGGTGGTAACAAAGGTAACTGCGTCATTGACAGGCGACTGCACTGCCCCGTGTCACTGTTTAGAATGGGAATTTTCTCATGATTTACAAGTAGTTGAAAACATTAGAGATATTTTTAGTAATCAGCTGGACAAAATATATAACACTAGCCTAGTGGTTTTTGGATATTTTACTGCAAAAAATTTACATATTGTACCTTTAATAACAAATGAAATGTTGAAATAAAAATAAAATCCAATATAATAAAATCCAATATAATTGATTATAATAAGAAGTAAAATTTAGTAAAACAACTAAAACATAGACATAGTCTTAGAGTGAAAACGAACAAAAGCTAAACTAAAATGAAAGAGCAAATGAAAATGAAATAGAAATAAATAAAAACAAATTAAAATAACTTTCAAATATAATTAAAATTTCAAAACGTGAAACAAAAGGACATGCCTTTATTATTGTTATTATTAACTTTTTTTTTTTTTTTTTTTTTTTGAGACATTAGTGGTGCAGAAATTACATGGTTCAATGAACAGATGGGACAAAAATAATAATTAAATAATTTTTAAATTAGCCATAAAATATCTAAAGGGATAGTTCACCCAAAAATTCTGTCATCATTTACTCACCTTCAAGTTGTTCCAAACACATATGAATTTGCTGAACACAAAAGATGTTTTGAAGAATGTCAGTAACCAAACAGTTATGGCTTCATTGACTTGGCAAAAGAAAGAAATTCAGGTTTGGAACGACTTGAGGGTGAGTAAATGACAACATGATTTTCATTTTTGGGTGAACTCTGCCTTTAACACCAGCCTCATATTCTTACACAATGTACTGGAATACTTCATTCATAAATCATTTTTGAATAATGCCAAATGACCAACAGTCTTACATAGCAGTGCTAGTTTCATGTCTCTCATACCACTCTCTTTCTTGTTACATAATAAAATAATTTAATTTCAGTTCTAATCAATATTTCATGTCCATATATTTATTTGGTAAGGAGCCATGCAATCAGCAGGATAATATACCCACATACTTTATCCCATACATAATTAATAGCAATATTGCAATTGCTATAAAATGTCCTTCAGTAGAGTATATTTTTCATTAAATCTCAAAACGAATCTATGAAGGTAAGCTAAATACTGCTCGGCAGTATGCATATTTAAATATTATTATAAATGAAGACAGAAGGTGCTCCAACAAACCCTCAACAGCACACTGTAAGCTATTGGTGTCTTTCTACTTCAAAATTTCACTTTTATTTCAATGTGTTACGTGCTGTTTGTGAAATTTACTAGAATTTCTGAGTGAAACAACAAAGTCCTTTCAGTGAGTTATGGGTCACTATGAATTCTTGGGCTGAAACCCAGAATGACCATTTGTTTCCATTCTAAGACAGCTTCTCATCTCTCAGTCTTTGTATACTCACTGATTTATTATCGCTCTTTTCGAGCAGAACCTTTTTTTTTTTCTCCTGGAATGGCATTTTGCCCCTTCTTTCAAAGAAACGTCAGCGTTTGATGCCAACTGTGAAGTATATGTTAGCAATAAATCATGTAGTACAATTTCAGGGAAATGGTTTCGGATGACTTCGGACTCTCTCTGCAGCCTGGAAGAGGGTCGTAACACAGATGTCGAACAGAAGAACGACATCATCGTAAAAGATGTAAGTGTATCTGTGTCGTCCCTTTAGTGCCGGAGCGCATCTGCGAGAGGCGCGGGATGGTGGGGGCCAACTGGAGCACGCCATTACACCCACTGATGTCTTCTGACTCGCATTACTACGGGAGAATGATCGAGGAGCGCGGCCGCCCTGAAAATAGCCACCGTGTGATGGATGTGCGGACCCAGGCGCCCTCCGCCGAGAAAAATATATCAGCGCCTGGCCTGGAAATATGGCTACGGGCTAAGAGTGTGTGGGGGATAGGAGTATTCTTATTGACGTAACAAATGATAACACGGGCGTGGAAGAGGAGCGTACTGGAAGCCCTAAATGGGTCGTATTCTCAATGCAGCTCCTTTCGGTGAGGGATTGAGGCTTTTAGTGCATCTCTAAGTGTGGGTGTTGTTAAATGATGCATGATGTTGGGACCGCCACCCACACGGCTTAAAGGTGCAACCAGTTAGTCCCAGCGACACCACTGGGTCACGGCACACCAGACGTGGGAAGCTTACAAAGACAGAGATGTTAAGAGACTTTGGGTCTTTTGAGAAGTTCTGCCTACAGAAGCGCAGCATGAAAACACTAGTCGAAAGGAATTCACCCAAACATTTGATCATTATTTACTCATTCTCATGTTGCTCCAAACTTGTACGACTCTCTTTGTTTTGTAGAACACAAATTCAGAAACTTTTAATAATGTTCTCGCTGCTCTTTTCATGTAACAAGATGCTTATATACAGTGGCATGAAAAAGTATGTGAGCACTTGCAGAATCTGTGAAAATGAGAATTATTTTAATAAAATAAGAGGGATAATAAAGAATGCATGCTATTTGTTTTTTAGTACTGTCCTGAGTAAGATATTTTACATAAAAGATGTTTGCATTGAGTTCACAAGACAAAACAAAATCATACATCCACTGCTGGAAAGGGTTCAAATATGCAAAAATGCTTGAAAACTGAAGAGTCTGCAGGACCTGGAGGATTTTCCTGAAGAACAGAGCTCAGTTTAACTGCTCAGAACAAACAAGAGACTCATGAACAACCATCACAAAACATAAAAACAGTCATGGATCATCAGGTAACCACACACAGTATTGAGAATCAATGTTTACATACTTATGAATGGGGTTATTTTAATAAATTCAGCTATTGTTTTGTCTTGTGAACTAAATGCAAACATCTTTTATGTAAAATATCTTACTCAGGACAGTACTAAACAAAAAATAACATGCATTTTGTATTATCCCTCTTATTTTATTAAAATAATTATCATTTTCACAGATTCTGCAAGGGGCTCACATACTTTTTCATGACACTGTAGCATTACCCTTTAAGATCCAAAAATGAAAAACAAAGCATCATAAAAGTATCAAAAAAGCATCATTAAAGTATCATAATATTTCATAGCCTATGATTTAAATGTAGGGTAGGCAATTTTTTAAAAACACTTTTTGTTGTACTGGTTGAAACTGTCAATAATAGAAATGGTCT
Source organism: Chanodichthys erythropterus (assembly GCF_024489055.1). Taxonomy (NCBI): domain Eukaryota; kingdom Metazoa; phylum Chordata; class Actinopteri; order Cypriniformes; family Xenocyprididae; genus Chanodichthys; species Chanodichthys erythropterus. The sequence continues at coordinate 7,105,135 of NC_090232.1, read as the reverse complement.
AAATTTTAAAACAAGTACATATATCCAATCACTGCTTTCGGTCAATTTGTGTATTTCTATGTCAACACTATGTTACGTTCCCAAATTAGATTTCTAGGGGCAAAAGGGAAGTAACATTTTAAAGAAAGTTAATAGTGGCAAAGAGAATGTTTGAACAGTTCTCAGTCCCAGCACTTGGTACACAAAATAAGATTTAAATACATTTATTTACAATAAATCCGAAATTACATATAATGATGACATATACAGTGCAAAAAGTGTCTCCGAAGCCACGCCTCCTTCAAAATACATGAGCGCTCACGGTCAGAGCAGAGTCTGCAAAGCATCACAAGAAGAGAGACGGCATTAAATTACCTCATGTCTCACAGTGCATAACATTTAGCCTGGTAATACCAGACTCTGCTACTTCACTTTGCTTCATAGACAGAGTCTGGAATGGCATAATAGAGAAGTGTTTTCTCTCTCGCTAGGGGGCGCTTGTCTGAAGTTTAAAATCATTGGTTACCCGTAAGCCAATCAGATACGTTTAGTTATGACGTATGTTATGTGCCTGTACAGCCGCATCGAAGCACAGACATCATGCATCGAACTCAAATCTATGATTGAACTTCCACTGTAAACCTGTTGTAAACACATGATAAAACAAATGTTAATCAAACACTCTTCTTGTTCTGGCTTCAGTTTGGAAAAGAGTTGAATGTTCTCCATAACAGAGCGAATTGCATCCCGTGTCTCGTTTCCCATTTCCGCGGTCGTTTTGGTTTTCGATTTCTCTAACCTACAATGTAAAACTCGGCGCTTAGCATCTACGTCACGGCTCTCAGCCCGCCCTCCTATCGTTGATTGGCTCGGCTGTTTCCCGACCGGTGGCAAACAGAAAGCTCTGACGCTGTATCAGACTGAGTACAAAGCGAAATGAAATTGAGCGGAAGTAGGAAGTCTGACGTAGTCAGGCTACATAACATTACAATAATAATGAATGTAAACAACTTACAGAGCTCTTATTTGTACCACCTGACTGCTGCAGATTCATTTTGGCGTTGATAGTTGTTACGTGCCGTTTTATAATCATGATGCATGTGATTTATTAATGTACTGTGTGTGCTGCCAATGGACCCATTTTCTGTGCTCCTCCCTGTCCTAATCTAGATAATTGGACCTACCAGCTGCACCTCCTCAATATCAACAGGAGCTAGTATTGAAGCGGAGCAAGAGAGAAGACCCAGAGAGATTCCTTCTCCCAAGAGCACGAGTATGTTGAGTAGTTGCCAGTCCCAGAGTGTTGCTCTTGTTGTTTGTTTTAAGCTTAAATGTGGTGTTATGGCTGTTTAGTGTTCAGCTTTATGAGTTAAGCTTACATTTAAAATCCAATCTAACTGTATTGTGGCTGTAGTGTGTAGCTTTGAGCCAATTGCCCGTTATCGAGCAGTAGGGAGACGGATGCCTTTTCTTTTGTTATCATTTTCTCCTGTTTTTGCAAGTTAGGAAGTAAGGTAAGAGTTCTGTTGTTTATTTGTATTTATTTTTGTAGGTTAAGTAGATTTCCTTCTTCTAGGTAGTGATCTCTGGTTTGTTGTTTTGGCCTTACCCGCTCCTAAAGAACATGCCTTCTTTTTTATGTTTGAGGGTTGTTTGTTTTTTAGTTCTTTTTGCACTGTATGTCAACATTACGTCATTTCTGATTTAAGGGGGGATCTTATGCTTTTAAAGCTGATTTACTATTGCTAGCATTGTTGGAATTGCATAGCCTACCTTTAATGTCCCATGTTCTTCTCAGATGTTTTTTTGAAATATATTCTATGATTCATATAGATCACATTCATGAACATTGTTTGAATGTGCTTTTTCCTAATCACTGCACATTTTGACAATGTAAATAAACACATTCAAAAGTTAGTTGAGTCATTAAATAAAGTTTGAATGTAGCATATTAATAAAATGTTACCTCAAAACGGTGATGAATTTGACTTTTTCTCTGGCAACTCAATGCAGGGGGAAATTATAGTAATTTAAATGTATAAAGAATCATAAATTAACAGATATTTTTACACAGATATTTTTAAATAAATAAATAATAAAGCTATATAAAAATGACAAACATAAAATTAGTAAAACTACTACTTTTGAGTAAACTACTTATAAAAATATAAACTAATTCAAAATATTAATAAATATTCTAATAGAAACATAATACAAAAATAACACTTGATATGTCTGTTTTGGAACTTGCCAGCTCATGTTCACATGTGCAGCTTGGAGATTCTTCAAAAAAGTGTGTGTTCAACAGAAAACATAACAGCATACAAGTTTGGAACAACATGAGGGTGAATAAATGACTAATTTAGGGGGGGGGGGGACTGTTCCTTTAAATAGCAAATTTCAGTGAAGTACATTTTGCGGAGGCACAACCAGAACATTTCAAACTAGTAGAAGAGAAGAAACTCCTTGAGAAGAGTGAATAGGTGGCGATGGGCCAAAGCAGATGCTATCATACCTCTTTTGGCAGTCTCCACCATGATACATCCTTTGCATGTGTGGGAAGAGAGTTTCCCCAATTAGGATCAGATTTTTCCAGACAAGGATATCCCCATATGTGGGTTTTCTCACGCATTTATGATTGTGGAATACACTCTCTTGAGGATTCTGTGTGGTTTCTCACTTGCAGCAACATCCATTTGGATGAGTGGGTTTTTGGGATCTCCATCCAAATAGCTGCAGACGTATTTGAGAGGAGGATGGTGTTCAGGGAAGCCATCTGTTCCGATGCAAAAGATCATGCTGTACATTTGACCCATAAAAAACCAAACTTTTTGGGCGTGAAGATGCAACTGCCAAGACATCTGCTCTTCTAAAACACACACACTAAGACACAAACAAATCATTTATAAGAAAAAAACCCTAAAATATTAAATGCATATATCTGCCATTTAAATATGACCAAGACATATGCACAATATAGTATCAAATCAAAATGATAAGCTATATTTAATTCTTTCAGATACTGTAAGTTGTTTCAGATGTTATATTCAGATAAACAGTACGATTGTGGGGATGATATTACTTTTATATGACAGTTCAATAATGTTAATATTGTGTTACTAACATTTTAGACACAATGTTGCCATTTCTTTTTGCTCCGCTAATAAAAATACAAACCCGATTCCAAAAAAGTTGGGACACTGTACAAATTGTGAATAAAAAAAATGAATGCAATAATTTACAAATCTCATAAACTTATATTTTATTCACAATAGAATATAGATAACATATCAAATGTTGAAAGTGAGACATTTTGAAATGCCATGCCAAATATTGGCTCATTTTGGATTTCATGAGAGCTACACATTCCAAACAAGTTGGGACAGGTAGCAATAAGAGGCCGGAAAAGTTAAATGTACATATAAGGAACAGCTGGAGGACCAATATGCAACTTATTAGGTCAATTGGCAACATGATTGGGTATAAAAAAGAGCCTCTGAGAGTGGCAGTGTCTCTCAGAAGTCAAGATGGCCAGAGGATCACCAATTCCCCCAATGCTGAGGCAAAATTGCAAAGAGTTTGACGTTATCATCATCTACAGTGCATAATATCATCCAAAGATTCAGAGAATCTGGAACAATCTCTGTGCGTAAGGGTCAATACTGGAAAACCATACAGGATGCCCGTGATCTTCGGGCCCTTAGACGGCACTGCATCACAACTGGGTTCACACTGGGTTCCAAACAAACCCAACTCAACATCAGTAGTGATGCTTTGTTCCTGGATGAATTACTCTTTATTGAATGGATCGGTCGAGTGAGAGATTCATTGGACTGGGTCCTGAATGAATCAGTTTTTGAATCAGATAAGTCAATGATTCAATGGCTAACTCATTGGCTGCATTCACAATCTCATGCTTCCCTACTATAGTAGGTGAAAAACAGCATATGACAAAAAAAGTATGTCAAAATTCACAGTACTCACTTCTTCCGGTGAGATTCTGAAGTGTACATATGATGGACACTTTACTATCTCATGAGGCCACAGGAGAGGATTTGTGAATGACACTGAAGTGACGCAACTGACGCTGGTAGGTCACATGATAATGACAACATGGCGAATGGGGTGTGTCCTGAATACATTCATACTACACGCTTTCGTACTACATAGAATATACTTTTTTTTTTTTTTTTGCGGTAACATAGCAATTTCCTCAAGAGTATGTGATTTCGGATGCAGCCATTGCTTGTTCTTGAATGAATCAGCATTTTTTATCGAATCAGTTTTAATGATTTAATGATTCACTCACAGTCACTTATCAACAACTTCTGGCTTATCAATGTCATCTGTAGAAAAGTAAAAGTAAATAGGTCTGCCTTGATATGCAATACGGTATTTACACATGGTAAATAAAATAAATATTTGCACAAATTCACAGAATATGCTTTGTACACCAACTAAGATGTGCTAAGAAACTAAGAAATATTGGCATTCCTGTGTTTTACACCTGAGTGTGTATATCACACAGTACACACAAATGACTGTAATACATACTGAGTTATTTATGCTCAGACATGAATGCAAATGCACATTAAGTGTATTAAAATATGCAGAGCTCCCCTCATAATCTAACACATCCTCTTAAGGCTAAAAGATACTGAACTAATTTAATCTCACATCCAGTTAAACACATTCACACTTGGGCAGTAGAAACATTTGTTTTGGTCAAATAGGATAATATCTTGTGATTCTTGTTAGTTGGCTCTATTATTTACGTCTGTACTTTTTGGCTTAAATGGGTCATATTTCCCCCTGAAGTCCATTTATAAAGTTAGCTAATGTTTCTTTTACCAAAAATAGTTGTTTTAAATGACCATTTCCGAGCCTCTCTCTTATCCTTACACTTCAGTCAAAATTATGAAACAATATAATCTATAATTTAAACAGAGACGTATTTTTGCGTGTTCAAAAACATGCAGGACTGACAGTAGAGTGACAGTATTGAACCTGACCTGAAACATTTTACTAAATACAACTAAATATACCTTAATTTAGACTAGGATTGTGAGATAAAATGTCCCATTTATCATTTTTTTATGTTTTAATTTTTAAGTTTTTGTGGTGCAAGCCTCCATAGAATCATGAAACAATGATTACAATAAGGAGGATGTTCAGCTTTTAAGGTGATAACAACTGATTGATAATCATAAAATCTGGTCTTGTGACAACCCTGCTCCCCGCTTAGGTGTTCACACCTCTTCAGCCACAGATCAAGACGTGTTTGACACTGAGGTCCAATCTTCTCACCGGGGAGGTGAAACATCAGCTGGAAGCGAGAGAGAAAAAGAGAGTTTTAAATCAAGTCCCGATAAAGTGCTACAAGCCTCCAGAACCTTCCCGTCTCCTCCAGCCACTTCACTCTCTTCAGACATGGGAAGGATGGCAAGATATAACAAATGACTTTTACGGATTCTGTTAGGTTAGAAACCTATAACAGTGCACCTTCCCTCAACAAAACGCATGATTTGGTGTGGTTTTGTTTTTTGTTTTTTTTCTCAGATCGATTGGATTGTAAAAAGTGTTTTTACATACTAAAATGAAGTCTCATGGATGGAGGGATAGGGCAGAAGAATATCCAGGACATCATTCCTTAAAATAAATGGTTTAATAGATTTTTGCATTTTAACAAGGTCAAACATTTATGCACAATAAAACCAGAAGCATGCATTTAGAATGTGAATGAGGTTTCATGCTGAAGTTGTTTCCACCAAATTCTTAACAAGTACAAGCAAGGTAACATAAAATAAAGCATTTTAAAAAGTTAGTTCACCCCAAAATAAAAAAAAAGGAGAAATATATATTAATTTCTCATTCCAAACCCGTAAGACTTTCATTCACCTTCGAAACACAAATTAAGATATTTTTTAATGAAATTGAGATATTTCTGTCCCTCCATAGACAGCTACACAACTACCACTTTGAAACTTCAAAATGTTAATAAAAGAATCATGAAACTAACCTATATGAATTGAGCTGTTTAGTCCAAAATGATTTATATGATGAACAGATTGAATGTAGACTTTTATTTACATTAAGACATTGATAAGCGAACATAAACAGAAGCTCAAACGTGCTGCGTAACACGAGAATGAACCTCATTGGTTCTTGCAGAAGCTCAAACGTGCTGCGTAACACGAGAATGAACCTCATTGGTTCTTGTGGAATCTCAAACGTGCTGCGTAACACGAGAATGAACCTCATTGGTTCTTGTGGAAGCTCAAACGTGTTGCGTAACATGAGGATGAACCTCATTGGTTCTTCTGGAAGCTCAAACGTGTTGAATCTAACTGGTTCTTGTGGAAGCTCAAATGTGTTGCGTAACATGAGGATGAACCTCATTGGTTCTTGTGGAATCTCAAAGTGCTGCGTAACATGAGAATGAATCTAACAGGTTCTTGCGGAAGCTCAAACGTGCTGCGTAACACGAGAATGAACCTCAATGGTTCTTGTGGAAGCTCAAACGTGCTGCGTAACACGAGAATGAACCTCAATGGTTCTTGTGGAAGCTCAAACGTGCTGCGTAACACAAGGATGAACCTCATTGATTCTTGCTGAAGCTCAAAGTGCTGTGTAACACGAGAATGAACCTCATTGGTTCTTCTGGAAGCTCAAACGTGTTGAATCTAACTGGTTCTTGTGGAAGCTCAAACGTGCTGCGTAACACGAGGATGAACCTCATTGGTTCTTGTGGAATCTCAAACGTGGTGCGTAACACGAGAATGAACCTCATTGGTTCTTGCTGAAGCTCAAAGTGCTGTGTAACACGAGAATGAACCTCATTGGTTCTTCTGGAAGCTCAAACGTGTTGAATCTAACTGGTTCTTGTGGAAGCTCAAACGTGCTGCGTAACACGAGGATGAACCTCATTGGTTCTTGTGGAATCTCAAACGTGTTGCGTAACACGAGAATGAACCTCATTGGTTCTTGTGGAATCTCAAACGTGTTGCGTAACACGAGAATGAACCTCATTGGTTCTCGTGGAATCTCAAACGTGCTGCGTAACACGAGAATGAACCTCATTGGTTCTTGTGGAATCTCAAAGTGCTGCGTAACATGAGAATGAATCTAACTGGTTCTTGCGCGAAGCTCAAAGTGCTGCGTAACAGGAGAATGAATCTAACTGGTTCTTGTGGAAGCTCAAACGTGTTGCATAACACGAGAATCATCATAAAATCTGGTCTTGTGACAACCCTGCTCCCCGCTTAGGTGTTCACACCTCTTCAGCCACAGATCAAGACGTGTTTAACACTGAGGTCCAATCTTCTCACCGGGGAGGTGAAACATCAGCTGGAAGCGAGAGAGAAAAAGAGAGTTTTAAATCAAGTCCTGATAAAGTGCTACAAGCCTCCAGAACCTTCCCGTCTCCTCCAGCCACTTCACTCTCTTCAGACATGGGAAGGATGGCAAGATGGTGCAGAAATTCTGCCTCTCACGAATAACTTTTACGGATTCTGTCAGGTTAGAAACCAATAACAGTGCACCTTCCCTCAACAAAATGCATGATTTGATGTTTTTTTTCTATAGATCGATTGGATTGTAAAAAGTGTTTTTACATACTAAAATGAAATCTCATGGATGGAGGGATAGGGCGGAAGAATATCCAGGACATCATTCCTTAAAAAAAATAAACGGTTTAATAGATTTTTGCATTTTAACAAGGTCAAACATTTATGCACAAAAACCAGAAGCATGCATTTAGAATGTGAATGAGGTTTCATGCTGAAGTTGTTTCCACCAAATTCTTAACAAGTACAAGCAAGGTAACATAAAATAAAGCATTTTAAAAGGTTAGTTCACCCCAAAATGAAAAGAAAAAAGAAATATATATTAATGACTCATTCCAAACCTTCAAAACGCACATGAAGATATTTTTAATGAAATCTGAGATATTTCTGTCCCTCCATAGACAGCTACACAATTACCACTTTTAAACTTAAAAATGTTAATAAAAGAATCATAAAACTAACCTATATGAATTGAGCTGTTTAGTCCAAAATGGTTCTTGTGGAATCTCAAAGTGCTGCGTAACATGAGAATGAATCTAACTGGTTCTGGCAGAAGAATCAGAGAAATTAGTGTTCAGAATTAGAGTGTAGAATACTGTGCATGCATTAACATTTAGATAATAATTGTGTATTCAGCCAACTCTTTTACCCCTATTTTTTATATATTACAAATAAAATAATATAGTACTAATATAATATAGTAAATAATACTGTAAATATATAGTAAATATATAGCACAATATAGTACTATTATTAATTCTTTTAATAAAAATTGTATATACATATTCTATGTTTTTTATACTTTATTATTCTTTTTAATTTACACACACACACACACACACATACACACATGCAAGGCAGGCATTTTGCATAAATAAAACTCATAATGTATAGTTTAATATACAGTACAGCATATCTATGATTTTGCTATAGAATTTAAGCTTTTTAAATTGAGATTTTCATCATTGCAGAGTCATGATGAATCCCTCATTATAAGTGTCACGCATGAGATGGAACAGCTATATGAAGCACACCATTATGACCTAGATTTCGTTAATGGCACAACTTGACTGACAAGTCATCAGAGCCTGAAACATGGTTCAATCTTCAGCTCATGTTATTGAGACCTTTAGGTCACAAATCAGGCTAGCCACAAGAAAGCCATGCTCTGGATGAACACACAGGGATAGGGAGATGATTTGATTAAAGACAGACCCCCGGGGTCCCACATCCTGACAAATGGTGGATGTGTAAGACAGTCTCTGTGCCTTGAGAGTCTGACATACAGCAATATGAAGAAACACAGAGGTGTTGAAAACAAATTGGGAAATCTGGCATCATCCGCCTGCATCCGTTGAATGAGGGATTTGATTAGAGGTTCCCCTGAATGAACAGATTTCGCTTGATTTGTTGTTGTGGGCGGCTTCCTGTCTTGAGCATAGTCTGACGTCCTGCTGCTTCATGGAATATTTGACAGGAAATGCTAATATGGCATGCACAGATTTCACATCATTTTGACTTTTTTGACTGCATGTCTTTGTAGTCAACCCCTCCAAATATCTGCTCATGGTGCAAGTGCTGAAAAATCAGCGGGTGCTTTAGTGGTCAGCTTTCACTCAGGGCTTTTGTTTTCAACTTTCTTTGGCAGTTTTGGGCCATCTGAGGCTTTAGAAGCCCCTGGTAGTCTGAGGCTTGACTGCTTTGAGCTGGAATCCAGCCCTGAGATAATAGAAACTCTTAGATAAACAACATTAAAATGTATTGAGTTACACTACATCTTCATTAATGATGTTAATAAATGTTGTATGTTAAATCAAATTATAGTTCTGTTCTAAATTCTGCTTGGATGAGTGGCAATAAATAAATAAATAAATAAATAAATAAATAAGCAAGCAAGCAAGCAAGCAAATAAATAAATAAATAAAATTTTATTAAATAATTGAAAAATTGTTACTACACTGACAAACATACATAGAAAAATAAACATAAAATAAACCACAATTGTTGGTTTACACAAACTTAAACAAACAAACAAAAAAAAACAAAAAAAAAAATTATATATATATATATATATATATATATATATATATATATATATATATATATATATAATATTACTTTGTTGCCTTAATTTTGAGTTATATATATAACTATATATATATAAAAAATATATATATATATTTATTTATTTATTTTTTTTTTTACAGTGTATAAATAGTACAATAACCATCAAATAAAGAACCATAAAAGCTGTTATTTTGCTTAGCAACCATAAATAATAAAATAACCAAAACTAAATAATTAAAAGTTACCACATTGCCTGACAACTATTACAACCCAAATTCCGGAAATGTTGGAATGTTTTTTTTTTTTTTTTTTTTTTTTTTAAATTTTAATAAAATGAAAACTAAAAGACTTTCAAATCACATTAGCCAATATTTCATTCACAATTAAACATAGATAACATGGAGAAATTTTACAATTGTATGCACAAAATGAGCTAATTTCAAATTTGATGCCTGCTACGGGTCTCAAAATTGTTGGGACAGGGACATGTTTACCATGGTGTAGCATTTCCTCTTCTTTTCAAAACAATTTGAAGACGTCTGGGCATCACAGTTATGTTTCTGGAGTTTTGGTGTTGGTCCCTTACCTGGTATGGGTTTCCAGCTGCTGAAGAGTTTGTGGTCATCTTTGACATAATTTTCTCTATAGGTGAAAGATCTGGACTGCATGCAGGGCAATTCAGCACTCAGACTCTTCTACAATGAAGCCATGCTGTTGTAATAGCTGCAGTATGTGGTTTTGCATTGTCCTGCTGAAATAAACAAGACCTTCCCTGAAATAGACGTCGTCTGGAGGGGGACATATGTTGCTCTAAAACTTTAATATACACCTTTCAGCATTCATAATGCCTTCCAAAACATGCAAGCTGCCCATACTGTATGCACTTATGCACCCCCATACCATCAGAGATGCTGGCTTTTGAACTGAACTGGAAGGTCTCCCTCCTCTTTAGCCCAGAGGACACGATGTCCATGATTTCCAACAAGAATGTCAAATTTGGACTTGACTGACCATAGAACACGTTTCCACTTTGAAACAGTCCATTTTAAATGAGCCTTGGCCTACAGAACACAACAGCGCTTCTGGACCATATGTGGCTTCCTTTTTGCATGATAGAGCTTTAGTTGGCATCTGCAGATGGCACGACGGATTGTGTTTAACAACAGTGGTTTCTGGAAGTATTCCTGGGCCCATTTAGTAATGTCATTGACACAATCATGCCGTTGAGTGATGTTGTCTGAGGGCCCGAAGACAATGGGCATCCAATAAAGGTCTTCGGCCTTGTCCCTTACGCACAGAGATTTCTCCAGTTTCTCTGAATCTTTTGATGATGTTATGCAATGTATATGATGAGATTTGCAAAGCCTTTGCAATTTGATGTTGAGGAACATTGTTTTCCACAATCTTTTTACGCAATCTTTTAGAGAATGGAGAGTATGGAAGTAAAATAAAGCCATTAAAGCCATATGTTTTTGAAATAAAAAGCATGTTGAATTGCTATCAAACACAACCACGGTTAATGCATATCAAAAACATATGGCATTAGTTTACTTCCATAGGAGAGCCTAGCCCATCTTTACTTCTGAGAGACTCTGCCTCTCTAAGACATCCCTTTTATAGCTAATCATTGATCTGATATCAATTAACTTAATTAGTTGCTAGATGTTCTCCCAGCTGAATCTTTTAAAAATGTCATGATTTTTCAGCCATTTGTTGCCCCGTGCCAACTTTTTATCTCTATTATATTGTGAATAAAATATTGGCTCATGCACTTTCAAAGTAGTTGAAGTTTTTTTTCAAAGTAGTTTTCATTTTATTTAAATTTAAAAAAGGTCCCAACATTTCTGGAATTTGGGTTGTAATAGAAAAATTAATATCCATAAAATAAATAACTGTAAACATTTGCTATTTATTTTGACTACCATAAATAGTTAAATAAAAATAAAATAACTGTATGACCATTAAGTGTAAAATAAAATGAAATAATAATAATAATAATAATAATGAAAAATAATATAATAACATTTAAAACTATAAATAGTTTCTGGTTATTAAAAAATAATTATTTATTGAACAATGGCATTTTTTATTATACCATTGAGCACTGGTATAAACCAATGCATTATATCATACAGTGATTTTACCATGTGGAACTCTGCTTTGTGTGGTTCTTTTTTCTTAGTAAAATATTATATTTAAGAATAGTTTTTTAAAATATAGTACATCCACACAAAGTCAATACATTATAATAAAAAAATACATACCAACAGTATTTGATTTGCTCTCACAAAAAAAAAAAAAAAAAAAAAAAAAAGTTGGTATATTTTTCATTTGTTTAAAATTTATGACATGGATATTATCTGAATACTTCATTACAGCTAATACAACATTTACAAGATGATGAGGTCTTTTATAACTGAAAGGCAAGATCAAATTAACCCCTTACTGCACAGAATTACAAGACTTTCTGGTTGTTCTTGTGAAAGAAGATGCCATGAGCAAGAATCTAGATGGGAATATTTTGTCTGGCTCAGTCAACCTCAGGCTAAAGAACAACTCCCTCTTATTTTCACCTGAGGGGAAAAATGATGAAACATTCATTTGCATCGAGAATATATTTTGAGCTGCCCTTGCGGCACTTGTCATTAAGGCATTCTGGGAATATAAACTGCCACTGGTCAGATAGAGACCCATGATTGGCCATCCTAAGAGATGAAGTTCGGATTAATCGCACAAACTTTCAATAAAAATGTCACATTAAAAAATAAAAAAATAAAAAAATAAAATAAAATAAAATAAAATAAAATAAAATAAAATAAAATAAAATAAAATAAAATAAAATGATCCTTGTATAATTATGGTAAATAAAATTTCCCAAAAATCATAATATACATAGACCAAAGTACAAATACTCTGCCAAGTATTTTAATTGCTCTGATGATTAATAAAATAAAATTGTATATATATATATTTATATATATATGTAGGTGATTCTCATTATTCTCCATGGTGCTTCTATTAATGTCTCTCTTAAAATCTGGGCATGTTCTCGACAGATTTTTTGGGAGATTCACCCGGTTGTTGTTTGTGTACAGAGGCTTGCAGGGGTGTCAGTCATGGTAATATTTTATCCTAAGGGTTCAGCCCACGAGGGTGATGCACAGACATCTACTGCATATTTCTTGCAGATGAGGTCAGCTCACCCGACCGGCATTCATAACTCTTTCTCTGCCTGCTCACTCGTCGGGAAAGACAGCCATACAGTGGTTCATGCTTGCTTTAGAGTGATTGAAAGCCTCTTAGTTACATGAAGAAAACGCGTGCTGTACCACAGCCCACACGTTATATGCAACATGTTCCAAGATGAGCTGCAATTTATCTTTATTAGATTGTACAGCAATCTTTAAAAACACACATAATTTCATCAGACACAAAATGGTCAGAATTACATTACTAGTCTTCGGGGTAGAATTTAAAAAAAAGGGAGAAGGACTAAAATATCATCACTTTTGCATTACAAGATTCTTCAAAACATCTCCTTTGCATACAAAAAAGGAAAGTCATGTTGGTTTGAAAGAACCTGAGTAAATAATGAAAAGATTTTCATTTAACTCATTTTTTCCAGATTTTCCCTATTGAGCACGAACAAAGGACTTTTCCTGATTAAGTAACAGCTAAAGTGATATTTATTCATGATTTACTGCATATGTAGCTAATTATTATTACTATCCAGTCATCATATCATAAAATTCACAAGTTCACAAACCTGGTAAATGGATTAAAAAAACTAAAATTCATGCTCCATAGCATTTTTGCTGGGATATTATTCATTAATATGGAAAGTAATTTGAAGTATTTTAAAATTGAGAATCAAGCAAAGCAGCTGTTAGATGATCCTTATATAACCGTGGTATAAATTTTCCAAAAAACATAGGTAGATCAAAGTACAAGTACATTGCCAAGTACCTGTACTTTAATTGCTGTAACTGACAGTTAAGTGGTGCCAGATGCATATAAATGTTGTCATTTTCTGCAAAGATATAGCCGTGTTCTTCCACAGCAATTTATTTCATTGTAACATATTTATGAAGGATGTAGATCAAAGCAAATTCAGGTAAAACTGCATAAAATCACTTGCATGTAATCACTGGCTGCTTAGACGTATTCCTAGTTTTGCTCCATCACTGACACTAATCAATAAATAATTATGTGAGATTTATGCAACCCATATTTATGAATATCACAGAGAAATTCATGTCATCTATCACAATAACCTTTCCTGTAAGCAGGAATTGGTCAAAGGCTGCATGAAATCAAATATGGAAATGCTGTTGTTCAAGAAAATAGACACCACTATTGATTAGGGAAACATGAATAATGGGATATGAAATGGCTTAAGAAACTTATCGATAAGATGCAGGATTCTTTCATCTTGGGATGTTTGAAAGCCTACAGTATTAAGCAATAATATATAAGGTTTTAAAATTTTACTATTTATACACTAAAAAATGCTGAGTTGTTTCAACACAAATTTGTGTTAAATGTTTAACCCAATGGTTGGGTTTGTCCATAATTCACCCGAATTTGGGCAGACAGATGGATGGACGGACGGACGGATGGACGGTTGGTTGATTGATTGTTTGATTGGTACGCTTGGTAAATATGAACAAAAAAGCCCATGAAAATAATTCTGCATCGATAATCCTTCAGATCTTTTATTTAAAAAAAATCACAAAGATCTAACCTTTCATTGGAGTATAAGAATTTAAAATGGGAGATAAATATCATTATGAAATAAATGTTTTTCTCTAATACATGTTGGACACAATTAATGGTACCCTTAGAAATTCTTATGAGTAAAATATCTCTGAAGTATATTCCCATTCATATTTACATTTTTAGCACACCAGGGTGACTAGGAACATGAAATTGTCCAGCCATGACTTCCTGTTCCACAGGAGTATAAACATGAGGAAACACCAAATTCATGTAATCATCCATCACAAGGAGTAAAACCAAAGAATATAGTTCTGATGTGCAGCAAAAGATTGTTGAGCTTCACAAAATAGAAAGTGGCTATAAGAAAATAGCTAAAGCATTGAAAATCCCCATTTCCAACATCAGGGCAATCATTCCAAGTTCCAATCAACTAAAACTAAATCTGCCTGGAAGAGGATGACTGTCTAAATCGTCCTAATGTGAAGTGATGAAGAAAGTTTGAGTGGACAAAGATTCTCCAAAGATCACAGCTGAATTGCAGAGCTTAGTTGAGTCATAGGGTCAGAGGAAAAAAAAAAAAAAAAATCAAACAACCACAAGTTGTTTGGGAGGGTTTCAAGAAAAATCCTCTGCTCTCATCCAAAAACAATCTCCAGCATATTCAGTTGTCAGACATGACACAAACTTCAAATGGGACCTTGTTCTATGGTCAGATGAAACTAAAAAAAAAAGAGCAAACCCAACAAACAGGGATAAAAAGTACCCCATGTCCACGGTTAAATATACTGCTGGATATTTAATATTGTGGGCCTGTTTTTTTACTGGAGGTCCTGGACATCTTGTTCAGATACATGGATTTTAGCAAATAACAGAAAAAAAAACAAAAAAAAAACTGACCACTTCCGCTAAAAATCTTATAATGCGGTGTTGCTGGCTGGATCTTCCAACAGGATAATGATCCAAAAACAAACATAACATTTCAACACAGAATTGTGTCACAAAATGAAGCTTCTGTCATAACCATAACTATAGTTCAATCATGACAACTCTCGGAGTGGATTAAATTCAACCAGCATTTATTGGCATGGGGCATGAAGTATACAGGTTTTGATTTTGGCGTAAGAGATCTGCTACGCTGCTGCTGCTGCTGCTGAGCAAATACAAATTTGTTCAGCTTAGTCAAATAAAATAAGGAAAAGACTGCTGAGAATGGTAGAACCCCCGCAGTAGATCTCTACAGGTGGCGCTGGGGAGGAGGAGGGATAACAGCGCTTCACATTGTGCAGCTTGTCGATCGCAGACTAGGGTACAATATATAAGGTTGTGTGGATTTGGAATTACTTCTGATTGGCTGATGCCACGGTGTAGAAAGAACCAATCAGCGCTCGGTTAGAGTTTCATGACTGAGCTTTGTATAAAATGAATGGGGTGAACTGAAGAGAAGCACCACCAAAAATCATCTGGGCATCTGAAGGATCTGTAGAGATTCTGTATGAAGGAATGGTCTCTGATGTCTTCTCAGGTGTTCCCCAAACTCATCAGGCATTATAGCCAAAACTATATATATATATATATATATATATATATATATATATATATATATATATATATATATATATATATATATATATATATATATATATATATATATATATATATATATATATATATATATATACGCCAGATAACTTATATTCCAGCTGTATGAATGTGCACAACTACTGACTCAATTTACATTTTATATTGTTATGAGCCTCCTTTAAGTAAAAAGTTTTATTTCATATAATCAGTGGGATATAAACATAAGACTTGAGGAGTTACAAAAGAAATTCTTAATAAGCTTCAAAAGTAAAAGAACTCAAAGACAAACTCCTCCCTTACGCCCATTTAAACACAGGAGAAAACATAAATTCTCAAATTAAATGGCACCCACCTCCATGCAAATGATCCCACGGTAAAGCTGTAACAAAATTGGTCACCACACAGGTCAGCCCTACGCAGATACACAAGGAAAGGTATTACATTAACACACTCAACATGACTGAACACATATTGTAATCAGATTCACAAATTCCCTTTTTTGTTGTTTACAAGGAAACAATAACAGTGTCAGTTTTCAAAAACTTGCACTCTTGCAAAGTTTGCGTTTTCAGGCCCCCAAAAATAAATGAACTAAATTAACAAATATAAATGAACGGTCAAAATGCATAAAAAGTTTTCCATTCTTAGTTGAAAACAGTTTCATGTAAACAGCCCCTCAGAGGAAAATCACTAACAAAATAATAAACCCCAAGTCCCTATGGGGTTAACAATATACACATTTCCATAGTAAAACTTTACTGAAGTCAGTTCATTTTCTTATTCATTTTTCAGTTCTGAGACGGCTTTGACACATTCATTCTCTGGCCAAATTGATAGACCCGGAAACCTGCCCTAGTCCCTCTATTATTGTGAAAGGTTAGAATGGAATAAATATCCATGCATGTGACTGTGAGGAAGGGAGAGCCAAGCAATATTTCACTTGGGGAGCAACACATTTCATATGCAAAGAAAATAAATTACGATAAAACATAATGCCAAATCGCTACCTGTCAGTGATTTTTCCGTTTATGGCCATTTCCTCACACAGTAATCAAAAAGCCCAAGTCACCCTGAAGAGAGATGAACACAGAAATATATTACTACAGAGAAATCATATTCCTGCATCCAGAAATCAATGCAGCATTTAGTCAAATCCCAAAGTAACAAGCCTGTTCGCCTGCTGAAATATAATTATGGCACAATATTGTTGTTGGTGTTGTTTCCCCATGAACATGACGAAATCTCCTAAGTTCTTGCACCACTTTATAGCAACTCTTGAGTAATCACAGCAATACCATTTTTTTTTTCTCCTTTACGAAAACAATTGGGAAAAGTGGTCAGATGGCTATTCATAATTCATGTGGTTCTGAACCAATGCCCTTAAATAATATTTGTTATTTATTTACTTGTACTTCTTGATCAAACAATAAAGTTGCTCTAAGTGAGTCACATCCCACCAGTGGCACCAAAGGGAATTGCATAAATAATGATGGTTTCCAAACAAATAGATAGTCCCACCCCAAACTCCATCTTCAAGTTCTCTGATTGGCCAACGGTTGTAAGTCGTGGTCAGATGGCTAAGTTAGGAATTGCACACAAAGTAGCCTATGTTCAATAGAATATTCAAATAACCTACAACATTTGCAGAAAAATGCAGCTTAGCATTGAAAGTATAAAGTGAATCTGAATCATACACCTATCAGGCATAACATTATGACAGGTGAAGTGAATAACATCTCTTCATCACGGCACCTGTTAGTGGGTGGGATATATTAGGTAGCAAGTGAATATTTTGTCCTCAAATTTGATGTGTTAGAAGCAGGAAAAACGGGTAAGCGTAAAGATTGAGAGAGTTTGACAAGGGCCAAATTGTCTGAAAAAGCGGTCCAAGAACGGAACAGTGGGGACCTGGCGACAGGGTCATGGGTGGCCGAGGCTCATTGATGCATGTGGGGAATGAAGGCTGGCCCGCGTGGTCCGATCCAACAGACGAGCTACTGTAGCTCAAATTGCTCAAGAAGTTAATGCTGGTTCTGATAGAAAGGTGTCAGAATACACAGTGCATCGCAGTTTGTTGTGTATGGGGCTGGATAGCTGCAGATGACCCCTGTCCACCACCGAAAACATCAACAGTGGGCACGTGAGCATCAGAACTGGACCACTGACAATGGAAGAAGGTGGCCTGGTCTGATGAACAATGTTTTCTTTTCCGGGTACGTGTGCGTCACTTACCTGGGGAACACATGACACCAGGATGCACTATGGGAAGAAGGCAAGCCGGTGGAGTCAGTGTGATACTTTGGTCAATGTTCTGCATTGCAAGGGAAACCTTGGGCCCTGCCAAGCATTGTTGCAGACCATGTACACTCATTCATGGAAACGGTATTCCCTGGTGTCTGAGGCCTCTTTCAGCAAGAAAATGTGCCCTGCCACAAAGCAAAAAATGGTTCAGGAATGGTTTGAGGAACACAACAATGAGTTTGAGGCATTGACTTGGCCCCCAAATTCCCCAAATCTCAATCCAATCGAGCATCTGTGGGATGTGCTGAACAAACGTCGATCCATGGAGGCCACACCTTGCAACTTACAGGACTTAAAAGATCTGCTGCTAACATCTTGGTGCAGATACTTCAGCACACCTTCAGGGGTCTAGTGGAGCCCATGCCACAATGGGTCAGGGCTGTTTTGGCAGCAAAAGAGGGACAACACAATATTAGGAAGGTGGTCATAATGTTATGCCTGATTGGTGTAAATAATACTTAGACAACAATGCTTGTATCACATTCCTTGTATTGTCAAAGTGATACAATAAAGAACAAACCAGCTGAACCAACATCCAGCCTCAAGTTCTGTCGTCTCAAATCTCGCATGGGCAGCAGGAGCTCACAATGGGACGCTATGCATACGAGGGGGTTTCTCGAGCACTGTTGACATGCCGTCACCTCTGCTGTGACACAAGAGAAGAAAGTCACGGGTTAGCATGGCCTTTATCGCTAATGCGTCTCTCATCCGGTCGGCTGCAAACATGTCATATCACATCCGCCACTCCTGACAACAGTTAGGTGATGTCTCTCCGGGTCTGTTTTGCAGTTTCTCTGCGAAGCAACTCAGTGTCTGTGTGAGCTTGCTATGACAATTCTTCAGCTGCTCGAGCACTTCAGACACGAGCTGGCTACATCGGTCTTTTGTAGGGCTTCTTGACTATTTATAACAGCATTCACAGTCAAGGGAAAGTGTGCTTTTCTACTAACAGGTGAAAAATATTTTTGTCGTGTGCTCAAACAAAAAGTCCTGACAACACTTTATATTCCCAGAGGAAACTGCTCTGAAACTAGGTTTCATTTTGATTCCAACGACACTCTAAAATTCCTTGGGAGCATTAAAATTACCACAAATCAATACAGTAAGAGTATTACATTAATGTGGATAGCAAAGCTGAAATATTTTGTTCTTCTTCTGACTTTTGACTGCAAAACAGTTTGAGATGTTGTTGATATATATTCCAAGATGTAGAATCTGTGATTCCAAAGTCCAGTAGAAAGATGACATTTCTGCAAATAACTGCAATTTCAGGTTTCAAACAGAGTTGGCGACAAAGAGGCAAAACATACAGATTGCAGCTTTAAAGGAACACTCCACTTTTTTTGAAAATAGGCTAATTTTCCAACTCCCCTAGAGTTAAACAGTTGAGTTTTACCGTTTTCGAATCCATTCAGCCGATCTCCGGTTCTGGCGGTACCACTTTTAGCATAGCTTAGCATAGTTCTTTGAATCTGATTAGACCGTTAGCATTGCGCTTAAAAATGACCAAAGAGTTTTGATATTTTTCCTATTTAAAACTTGACTCTTCTGTAGTTAAATCGTGTACTAAGACTGACGGCCGATATGACTGGGAACTATACTCTCATTCAGGCGTAATAATCAAGGAACTTTGCTGCCGTATCATGGCTGCAGCAGTGCAATGATATTACGCAGCACCTGTGAGCCCCTGCTTGCACAGGGAACGTGCCTTGCAACCATGGAGACGTATGTGACAGACGCTGAGTAATATCATTGCACTGCTGCAGCCATGGAACGGCAGCAAAGTTCCTTGATTATTACGCCTGAATGAGAGTATAGTTCCTAGCCATATCAGCCTAGAAAATCACAACTTTTTATTTTCCGTTGGTCTTAGTACACGCTTTAACTACAGAAGTGTCAAGTTTTAAATAGGAAAAATATCAAAACTCTTTGGTCATTTTTAAGCGCGATGCTAACGGTCTAATCAGATTCAATGAACTATGCTAAGCAATGCTAAAAGTGGTACCGCCAGAACCGGAGATCGGCTGAATGGATTCGAAAACGGTAAAACTCAACTGTTTAACTCTAGGGGAGTTGGAAAATTAGCCTATTTTCAAAAAAAGTGGAGTGTTCCTTTAACAAACATTACATACATTTGGTAATATCAAAATTATGTGTTGTCAGAACAATATCCTTGCTCCAACATACACTAATGTTCAAAAGTCTAGAGTAAATATCATTTTTAAAGACTATTATTTATTCATTATTTATTAGTAAAAGTATTTATTCAGCAAAGATACATTGCATTGATCAGTAAAGTGTCAGTAAAGACTTTTAACGTTGCTAAAAATAAAATGCTATTTAAAATGAAGTTCTTTTGAATCAAAAGAATCCTGAAAAACAATATATCAGTGTTTCCACAAAAATATGAAGCGGCACAACTGTTTTCAACATTGATAATAATAAGAAATGTTTCTTGAGGGGCAAATCAGCATATAATTTCTGAAGGATCATGTGAGTAATGATACTGAAAATTCAGCTTTGCATTACAGGAATATCATTTTAAATATATTCAAATATAAAACAGTTCTTTTAAAGGCACAATACGTAATTTTCGTCACTAGAGGTCGCTTATTCAAAACAAAGGCATAGCTTGATGACACTGTGAATGATTGTGATCGTAATTGTGCAGTAATCGAGATCGATATGAGATTATCAAATTAATAAAAACTGTATGACTTCTTGCTAAATGACATGCAATTAATTTTAAAATAGATTGTATGATGGGGAAAACACTCTCAAATTATGCTATGTTAGCTACTTGACAAAATATTGTTGTCTCTGAGTTATGGTAAAAACATGGTATTCATAGTAAATCAAGAAAACAAGAGATTCAAACAATAAGACTAACCGTGTTGAGCTATATAACGGTGATTCGTTTTCTGTTGATGAATGTATCCAAACAGTTCACCTGTCTAATAAAACACATTATATATTAAAGCGTCTTTGGTGTCTCCATGGTTTCTACAAAAACAAAACTGGAAATCAAGGGTAACACGGATATGACGTCATTGACATTTTAACCTGGTTAAAATTGCTTTTTTCTCTGGATATAAACATTGTCGGAAATGTTGGGATGATTTTTTTTGTTGAGTGCACAAGTCAACAAAATATATAACATTGTTCTAGTGGTTTTTGGATATTTTAATCTACAAATCTTACATATTGTGCCTTTAAATTGTAATAATATTTTACTATATTACTGTTTTTTGATCAAATAACTTTGGAACATCATGAGTAAATAATGACAAACAAACGAATCCATTAACGAACAGAACTTTTTTAATACTTGAAGGTAATTTGTGGCAGATTTATTTTGGGATGCGTCTGTGACTAAAAGCAGTACTTTCGCTCCAAATACTCGCCTGCGATGTGTTTGCATCAGACAGAAGATTAGCTTTTCCTGCAGGTTAAAAGGCATATCAGCAGGCAGCTTGAAAACCAAAGACCCCATTTCCATTCACATCTGCAATGACTAAAAAGCCTAATGGGTATAAACAGCGCTAATTCTTTGTCCTTTGACACCAGGCCTCAATAAACCAGAATGACGAAATATTGAAGGTTTTTTTCTGTGAAAGCACACGTGAACGATCGGAGCCCGCGGGTGGTGGAATTCACGCTGTGGAAATGGAGTACCCACATAATAACATGCACAGCTGCCTCTGAATCCGTTTTAATATTTGTCTCGAAGGGAATACGGTCCGGTGGAAGCAATGGGAAAAGCTGCTTTGAGGTCTGTGGCTCCCGGTGGTGAAGGAATGGATCAGGCAAATCTATTAGGAAACATTAAATGTCTCCAAATAATTCAATGGCTGGTCACAGTTTGACACAGCATGCTACCTTGCCAATATGCAACATCCGCGTGTGGATTCCCTGTCACATTACTGTGCACTCAACAGCTTAGATTTATACAGATGCCTCCTGAAATCTCATTTGGGGGCATTTTAAGCCACTTTTTGTGACAAAAGCATCTCTAGAATGATTTGAAAAGTTCTTGTGCTAACAAGTTCAGAGGGCAGACAACTTTTAATGGTACAATAAAAAGCGAAAGTGCTTGAGAATGTTCGCTTGTGCATTTTATACCTGTTCCATAGGGGAGCAAATGAGAGAGAGAGAGAAAGATAAAAAGAAGAATTCACGTTTGCAGAAATTCCCCTAAAGCCGTGGGCCAGATTGGAGTTGGAGTCACTGTATTGGTTCAGTACAAATGACAATAACAGCTTGAAATGAAAACTTTTTTAGAGGAGAAAGAAATCACACTGTCTCTATGGCTGCTCATATTTACTGTAGTAACTGCAGCAGCTGGTGGCTCGGAGAACATCATTGTGAATTTGTGAAGGGTCTTTCAAAACAAACAAACAAACAAACTTTTGACTGACCTCTCCGATGCTGAACTTTTGTGATGTAATAATATAGCAATAGTTTGCTCCTTTTCTCCTCCCTTGACCTCTCTGGCTCTTCATTTTTTTGTAAACACCTTTACGACCTTTCTGCACTTCGAAGTGAAGCTGTGGAAAACGCATGAGACAGACTTAGCAAGTCTGTGTTCAAGTTTGGCATGATACTGATGACTTGATTAGATAGATAGATAGATAGATAGATAGATAGATAGATAGATAGATAGATAGATAGATAGATAGATAGATAGATAGATAGATAGATAGATAGATAGATAGATAGATAGATAGATAGATAGATAGATAGATAGATAGATAGATAGATAGATAGATAGATAGATAGATAGATAGATAGATAGATAGATAGATAGATAGATAGATAGATAGATCTAAATAATTTTCACTAAAGAAATAAAATAAATTGATTACAAGTGACAGTAAAGACATTTACAATGTTATAAAATATTTCTATTTCAAATAAAAGCTTTTCTTTTGAACTTTCTACTGATAAAAGAATCGGTTTCAAAAAAAAAAAAGAATCAGGAAGCTCAAAAAATATGAAGCACAATCAACACAATCACAATATTTTAATCATTGATATTTTAATCATTGCATCGAATCAGCATATTAGGTTGATTTGTAAAGGATCATGTGACACTGAAGACTGGAGTTATAATGCTGAAAATTCAGTGTTGCATCACAGGAATAAATTAGATTTTAGAATATATTCAAATAGAAAACAGTTATTTTAAATTGTAAAACATATTACATATTTTACTATATATATATATATATATATATATATATATATATATATATATATATATATATATATATATATATATATATATAAAAAATAAATGCTGTCTTGGTGAGACTTCTGCAAAAATAAAGATAAATAAATTAACTGATAAAAATTAACTGACCTCAAACTTTTAAACGGTATGTAAAACACAGTGGTATAACACATACCGCAAACATACAGCACTTTTTTATTTATTTATTTATATATATATATATAATTTTAATGTTTTATCTGAATCATAGTGTGTAATTCTGGAGATTTTTACTGTCTTCATCCATGTACATTTTCTTTTTTTTTTTTTTTTTTAATAATTGCACATTATTGTGCAATTTATTGTGCGTAATAATTTGCTCCACCTCTATGGCTGACATCACAAAGTCATCTTATTTTTCAATCTTTCCCCTGAACCCCTTTTAAAATTAAAATTCAGTCATCATTTACTCAGCCTCAAGTTCTTCCAAACCTGTATACATTTCTTTTTTCTGCTGTACACAAAGAAAGATATTTGGAAGAATGTTTGTAACAAACAGATTTTGCCCACTGTTGACTACAATAGTAGGAAAAAATAATACTATGGCAGTCAATGGTGGGCGAGATTTGCTTGGTTACAAACATTCTTCCAAATATCTTTCTTTGTGTACAGCAGAACAAAGAAATGTTTGAACAGCATGAGGGGGAGTAAATGATGACATATTTTTTTATTTTTGGGTGAACTATCCCTTTAAATCCATTCTGGTTGGTAACACCCACTTTTCCACTGTCCAATCAAGTCTCATCCACTCTTTATTCTGATTGAATATACTGTGAAAAATAGCATTAGGTAAGTTACATGTGATGCGGATGCCATTTCACGTTGCCTTTAACCAGTAGCATATCTAATTAAATTTACATTATCTTCTCCGAGTCCTCTGTACAGGCACACCAGGATAATTAGTCCATCACCTGCACTGATTGTACGTACAAGGTTCAAATCCCTTGCTGGTGAATGTCTGATGAATATACATGGGTGGCACTGCATCATTCTGACAGGACAGTGGTCGCATTGCCCTCTGTAAAAAATATATTTTTTTTAAAAATTAAGCATTCATTATTCTCAATTACGCTTTAGTCCCAGAAAGATATAACCACCCATGCTGGAGGGAGCAATCGGCGGTGGTCAGGGAAATGACCTGCTGGCAGGGACAGCGAACACAACAGCTGTTGTTACCAGCAAGCCAAACCCAGAGAGCACATTATGACATTGCGTGTCTCTCATGTGCGATCTGTCCCCAGCCCACATTCGTTGTCCAATAACGTTTTACAAATCACTGCCCAGCTTGAGAGCATTTCATATTATTTTTGCCATTGGGGGAAATACATCTTTATGTTATTAAAAGAGGAAAACTCGATAGGAGAAACATCTTGATTCTCTTTGGAGGGAGTCCTGTGCAGACAGTCTTTTTTGCTTGCGGCATCATTCAGTTATTCCGGCCAAGAACTGCACACAGGAAGAGACATTCTAATTGGCATGTAAAGATTTGTTTTGGTTTTGATTAAAGATTGATTAAGCTCTGATAAGAATTCCTTTTAATTTGTTACATTTTTATTGAATTTTGATGTTATATGTGACAAAATTTCTATGTGTCCAGATTTGATTGTAGTTAAATAAACGGAAAAACTGACACTTGAAACAAAAAAATATCTAAACCTTGACAAAAAGTAGTCTTTGAGAATGTTTAAATATATACTGTATGTTCACATCCTAATAAAAGCAAGATTTTATGTCTAAAAACAACTATATCTTTATATAGAGTTATATAGGAAACTAGTGGTTGCACCATGGCACTACAGATGTTTTCTTTTTTAACTCCCACCAGATGACACTAATCTGCCTTGAATTTTAAAGGCATTGGACCCTATCACCAGTGTCGGGGAAAGTTACTTTTAAAAGTAATGCATTACAATATTGCGTTACTCCCTAAAAAAGTAACTAATTGCGTTACTTTGTTACTTTTTATGAAAAGTAATGCGTTACTTTACTTTTGCGTTACTTTTTCTCACCGGGGCTGGGCTTGCTTGTTTGTTTGTTTTTTAATAACAACAAAAAAGTTCTATTTTTGGCAAAAAGGCCCTTTCACACCAAAAGTGAAATCAATAAGCCTTAGGCTGAAGGAAAAGCATATTTACACCTGTACAGTAGAGGGCACAGCTCAAACAAACCTTTCAGATGTTCTGTCGTTCTGGATTTAAGAAGAATAGGATACAAGAGAAGGAAGTTCTAGTTCTTATTTCTAAATCTAATCTAAAGTATTTTTTGCTTATTAATATGGTTGAATTGAAGGTCAGCAGCAAAGACATTGGTTAATAATTGAGTTTAAATACATAAAGTATATTTGTGTAATTTAATATAGTTAATTATTACAGGTTTGCAAAATTCTGAGATTGCATTTCACTGTTTTTATTCATTTTGAGGAATACTGAATGATTTTGTGCAAGTGAGATGAGTAAATGCATGTTCACATTTAGTCTAGAACTACAATAACCATCATTGCTTACACAGCGCACACAATATCTTTGCACTGTATTCCTCTCAACATGGGGACAACATGTCAGTCAATAAATGTGAAAAGGTAAATTGCGTTACTTATTTGAAAAAGTAACTTAGATATTTTGTTGTAAATTGAAAAAGTAATGCGTTACTTTACTAGTTACTTGAAAAAGTAATCTGATTACGTAACTCAAGTTACCTGTAATGCGTTACCCCCAACACTGCCTATCACACATCCGGCGAGCGCAACTGGCTTTTAAAGGGAATGGTAGATGAGACTCTGATTGGTTTATTGCATATTACACCCAAAACACTCCCATTACTCATTAAGAGAATAGGGACAAACCTTTTAGACCATGCGCTGTTTTAAACTAGCAAAAGTGGATTTGGACATAAGTGCACTTGCAACGTGCGCTTTAGACCATGCATTAGATTGTTAAAATAGGGCCTATTGTCTCCATTTTAACATGAAATACAGCTTTAATTGAATAATAATAATAATAATAATAATAATAATAATAACAATAACAGCAATAATAATAATAATAGTGAAACATATTTGAAAAATATTATCATTATTATTGCATAAATATTAATAATTAACATACAATTCTCACAAAAAACAAAAGAAAAAAGGAAAAAATAATATTAAACAAAATATATTACATTGATTTTTACTAAAAATAATAATAATAAAAAAAGTTACATTTCAGGTGTTTGGCCTTTTGACAATAGCAAAGGGTTAAATTAATATAATAGACTAGTTAGCATCACAAATATGCTATTCGCTTGTTGGATGTCTCATTTAGTTAACCATTTCTCCTTGCTGCTAAGCAAAGAACAGGCAATAAATAAATAAATTATATATGTATAATATATATATATATATATACAGCTATGGAATAAATTAAGAGACCACTCCAAGTTCAGAAATCAATGTTAAGTGGTCTCTTAATTTTTTCCATAGCTGTATATATATATATATATATATATATATATATATATATATATATATATATATATATATATATATATATATATATATATATATATATGGCAAAGTTTGGCAAATCCAATGTTGAATTCTTCCTCAAAGTGCTCATTATTTTTGTAAACAAGACTTGACGGATTGAAAAAAAAAAAAAAAAAAAAAAAAAATGTGTGCCCTTACTCCTGGAAATTGAGTAGCTTTTCGTTCTCAGAAAATGCACAAAGTGATAAAGTGTGCATCCTGAATGCAGTGTAATATAAACATCTGCCAAGTGCATAAATGCAAATCAGACAATCTGTGGGTGTGCTGAGGTGTCTGAGTTTAAATCTACAAGAGTACCAATCCAAAAAAGATGACTACTTGAAGGAAGCAAAAGGGTAACAGAGAATATAAGGCTTTTTTCTAAATCTCTTCAAAAGTACCCAAAAAGTTTTTAGTTCAAGTTTTTCAGTCTGGTTAAATTACATTAAGTTGGAAGTTGGGACCTGAATGCTTTCTGGAAGCACTGCACAGTGATACATTTGTTCCCTCTTTAATAAATGATAGTATCCAGCATTAAATAATAAATGAACATTGAGTGAATGCCAAACAATGGCCAACGAAGTCAAGAGAGTCAAAAAGTCTTCATTGGTTCTTAATAAATTAGACAGCGGTTTAACAGAATAAAAAAAAAAAAAAAAAAAAAAAAAAAGCAGAAGCATCTCGATTTTCATCATTTGGAAGGAGAAAATCTAATGACATGAGGATATAACAAGAGCATTTTTTTCCCCTACCATAAGCATTCAATGCAACCTCCTGAAGTTTTCATCAATCAGTCCAAGATTTCTTCAGTTAAGCTGCATTGTGGGTAAAATGCCCTTTCCATAAGATCTGTCCTTTATTAATGAAAGACATCCATTATTGTCAAGAAGCTATAGGGATTATGTATATAAATGAATTCTCCAACCCACTTATCCATGCTTTATTATGAGCGAGCAAGATGTAATTGTGTTTCTGATCAGCGCAGATCAATTCAAATGTGCAGGAGTTGCCGCTGCTCACCAGCCCATGTCAGACAGAGGAGGAGGTGAGCATTTCACCGCTCTTATTACGGTCTCCCGCTAATGATATTAAATATGAAGGGGAAATATATTACGCTACAGCTAATTTTTTGATGGCTGACAGTTTGCAACTACTTTAATTTCAAGCATCTGCCACAGAGACAACAGCAAAAACTTGTCCCACCCACCCCTTCTATTTAGTTGGCTGTAATCAACAAAAGCCCTTTAATCATGTTCGCTTAAGTGTCAGATTTGCTTGTTGAACAATGTAGAACACTTGCGTTCTGTTCTAGTGTGCAAATGTTGTTAGATGTGCAGCGCTGCAGGGGTCAGTCTCATATGATCATGTTTAAGTCATGTTACCTTTCATCACAACTGAAGGAGGGAGGGTAACAGGTTATTTCTCATTTTCTTTCTCAAGACCTTTCTCTCTCTCTCACTACACACACATACATATGGAAGCCTGTTTCTGTCATGAAATAAAAAATAAAAAAGGTAACTGCAACTTTTTATCCAACAATTCTGACTTTTTTTTCTCAGAAGTTAGAATAGCGAGTTATAAAGTCAGAATTGTGCGATATAAACTCGCAATTGCATGTTATAATATCCAGTTGTGAGGGAGAAAATACTTTTTCTCAGAATTGCGAGATTATATCTCACAATTCTGACTTTATAAGGTGCAATTATTTATATCTCACAATTCTGAATTTATAAGACGCAAATGTACATAATTCGCAATTACCTTATTTATTTTTGATTTAGTCTATGAATGGATCATTATTGCAGTGATTATTATGCTTTTAGCATGTTATTTGTTTGACAACAGTTCTTCTAACCCTAATTGATGAAATGTGTAGCTTTTCATTTCTTAAACAACCTGGAGTGCATTTGGGATGTGCTGGACTTGACTTAGACTTTGGTCAAGATCTTGCATTGACAATGCAAGAGGTGAGCACTCTGTAAAGTCTACACCAGCACATCCCAAACACTTTCAATGAATTTAAGGTCTTGACTCAGAGGTGACCATTTATGTGTTGATTCTTCATGCTCCCTCACAACTATTCTTTCACAATTTGAGCCTGATGAATTTTGGCATTGTCATCCTGGAATATGGCCATGATGTGTCTTCCTACATGGTTGTTTAAGAAATTAAAAGCTACACACTCCAACATTGGCTGGGCATTGTATATTATATTTGTTATATAATTATTTGTGAAATTTACTAGCAAATTCTGATTGAAAATGGTCCTGTACCATTTTTTCACTGAATATATGCATGCATACATACATCCATACATACATACATGACAGTTTCAACTCAGTTTCCACCATGATCTCTGGTTTTATCTGCAGATCATAATACAGCGCCATCATTTAAATGACCTTCCAGTTTTCTATTTTACAGAACAAGCTGCAATAAGTATGCACCAGATTTTATGTCTGTTGTCAAAATTCTGAAGTACAGAGCTGAATTAATGCTCTGAATGTTTTATATTATCGCAACAAAAAATACCAAGCATGACAATTGAATGGCAAAGAGAATGTGATTTGGGGCTTTACTTCAAGGATTTTCATTCAAGGATCAAGCAACAGCAAGCCCATCTATAATACCACCTACAGTACACTCTGAAGGCTTGTCTTGACCTCATAGAGGTTGGGAGGTTACAGTTATGAATTATGGAAATAATCAGTAAGCAGATTCAAAAATGTTTGAGAAACTCAGTCATCCCCGATGACAAACTGCAGGTAGCAAGGTAAGCTTCTGGTTAAAGAGGTAATGGGACGTACCTATGCAGCTGTGTAAGGGTATTAGAGTTCAAGAGCCCAATTCATCCCGCTCATGCAATTTTCAATCCTTTTAAGTAGATGTTTCCATCTAGAGACTCCAGGTTAAACCACAGTGAAGCTGTGTGGATCCCCCTGAACAGCTGAGAATGAACGACTGCATGGCAGGGTTATGAGGAACTCACAGATCACATAAAATGTTTAATGAATGCTATTTCCTTCCCCATGTCACTAAAGTCATGATTTGCTACATGTTAATGCCAATACAATTTTAATCTGCTTATTGTGTCACCTTTTAGCAGCGCACTAGCATAACGATTACCCACAAACAAACAGAAATTAAGTAAAAGATACAAAACTCTAATTTCTAATAATTGAGATTTTTATATATCACAATGTAGCCTCTTCCCCACCTCATAATTCTTTCTTGATATGACAATATTCCTTATTTTATCTCACAGTTACCTGTTTTGTTTTCCTCTGAGATCAAAACAGACTGTAGTACGGAAGAGGATTAGGGCCAAGCAATAATAAAAAATAAATAAAACTATCTTGAGATTAGAGGTGTTAAATTTCGAGAAAAAACTTGTTAAATTTCGAGAAAAAACTTGAGATAAAATGTTGAGAATAAACTCGTTAAATTACGAAAAAAAAAAATACAAATTCGTTCTCATAATTTAACGACTTTTTTTCGAAATTTAACAACATTTTTCTCATAATTTAACGAATTTGTTCTCGTAATTTAACAACCTTTTTCTCGTAATTTAACGGCTTTATTCTCAACATTTTATCTTGACTTTTTTCTCGAAATTTAATGAATTTTTCTCGTAGTTTAACGAGTTTATTCTCGACGTTTCGACTTTTTTCTTGAAATTTAACGAGTTTTTTCTCGTAATTTAACGAGTTTATTCTCAACATTTTTTTTCGACTTTTTTCTCGACATTTAACGAGTTTTCTTGAAATTTAACAACTTTAATCTTGAGATGGGTTTTATTTTTTTATTATTGCTTGGCCCTAATCCTCTTCCGTACTGTAGCAATCTTTTAAACATTCCTTAAAAAAATAAATAAAATAAAATAAAATAAAATAAAATAAAATAAAATAAAATAAAATAAAATAAAATAAAATAAAATAAAATAAAATAAAATAAAATAAAATAAAATAAAATAAAATAAAATAAAATATGTTTTAAAAGCACAACTGGTACAGCTCAGCTCAGAAAAATCAGCTCAGATTTTTTTTTTCGTTTGAAAGAAAACATAATAATATTTTCTTTTTCAGTAAGGATGCATGAAATTGATGAAACATGTCAGTAATGTAACATGACAAGATTTCTATTTCAAATAAATACTGTCAATTTGAACTTTCTATTCATCAATGAATCATGAGAACATAAAAAAAAAAAACAATATTTCACAGTTTCCACAAAAAATATCCTGGAGTGTATTTTTCCACAGAAACAAGTTTTCAACATTGATTCTTGAGCAGCAACTCAGCATATTAGAATGATTTCTGAAGGATCATGTGACACTGAAGACTGGAGTAAAGATGCTGAAATCCAGCTTTGGTCACAGGAATAAATTATATTTTAAAATATATTCAAATAGAAAGCAATTATTTTAAATTGTAATAATATTTTACAGTATTATAGTTATTCCTGTATTTCTGATCAAATAAACTCAGCATTAGTGAGCATTAGAGACTTCTTTCAAAAACATTTAAAAAATCCCACCGAGCCGAAACTTGAAATGCTGCAGACCTTGGAATCGCTTTAGATAAAATTATCTGCCAAATTAAGAATGTAAAAGTATGTTTAGTTAATTTTTGCCAGAAAAGTCGGTTCACCGTCATTTGAACTGGAGTGCAAAGTCAGAATCCTTTTTGTAGGTGCAGTGCATTGACTTTAAAACTTCATTCCTGGGTTTTAAGCATTAACATAACACTATTCACCGCCGAACGAATGCCCAACAATGGCAAGTCAGACAGTCTGTGAGCTCTTTCATTCGGTTCTCCTTTTGCATAGGTGCTAGATAAATGGACAGTCATTTAACAGAATGTGATTGCCTTCATAAAAGGTGGGCAGGGAGCAAAAAAAAAAAGACTTCTAATTGAGAGACATCTATCACTTTTGCAACACATGAGCACATTTGCACGGACTTAACTGAAGAATGAAGTCACAAAGAAGTTCACTTCATTCGGGAGTCAAGAAAGGGGGGCGACCGCTGGCCACCGGCCCTGGTTTTGCAACGCCACAGCCTCGACCGACCTCTAGACCCGGATTAATTCATTCAGCCGTCAGCTTTCCTCCATTTCTATCTTTCATTTTCTCTCTCTCTCGCCGTCCTTTAGCGCACTGCCATTTTCGCTCACCGTCTCGCCATATTTCATGATTGATTATTGTCCCAGCGCTCCTCTCTCGTTCTCTTTCTCAGTCTGTCGTCCTCCCTCCCTTCCCGTTTAACGCTCTCTCTCTGTGACTCAGGACTGGCAATCCAATTTATATTGTTATGTACGTGCGGCGTGTTGGCAAATTGAATTGAATCGGGGACCTTGTTTTAATATTGCATGTATTCATGCCTAAAAATAACCTGGAAGATAGATTGCTTCAGATGTGTTAACGCAGTCTACTCGAAGAAGCCATATGCTGTCTGTGAAATAAATGAAAAGGTTTATGACTCCTTTACCTCATCTTTTAAGTTAAATTGCCAAAACTGCATTCCGCTAATGTTGCTGCTGTAGGGAAGGATAGTTGTTCCAGTTACTCCAGAGCCTCTAGGAAAGATAAATCCTTAATGAGATCTCTTTAGTATCACTTTTTGCTTCTCCTGAGAGTACAGGCCCAGTAAATTCACGTTTCCTATAGAGCAGAGGCACTTGACTCCAGAAGACGACACTGAAATTGTTCGCACAG
Source organism: Chanodichthys erythropterus (assembly GCF_024489055.1). Taxonomy (NCBI): domain Eukaryota; kingdom Metazoa; phylum Chordata; class Actinopteri; order Cypriniformes; family Xenocyprididae; genus Chanodichthys; species Chanodichthys erythropterus. Next base: position 7,072,428 of record NC_090232.1, on the reverse strand, counting down.
TAGGAGACGATTCCAAGTAATTGATTTTTCCGCAACTAAATCGTGGTTTATGCTTCACGCATCCACACAGGCGCAAGGATGCACGGTTTACTGTAAAAGCCATCTGATCTCGGCTTTACAAGCTACAAAATACTTTGACGGTTGTACTGATGATCTCTGGAAATAAATAATTTATGTTCACGTGAAAAATGGTGTCACATTTACATGCAAAATCAAAGGTGCACTGCCTAATTTTTACACGTTTGAGGGCAAATCTATGAATATGAACATTCATAATGCATTAGGCCACAAAATAGAATATGATGGGTCTGTTGACAAAATCAGCATGTCAAACATTGCTTAAACTTGTCAGAACACCAAAGTCAGAGATCTCAACATGATCTATAACATTCATCATTCCCAAATTAAATGATCTGAGCCATGCTATGCTATCCTTTTCATATTCATTTTTTCCCAGGCTTATATAACATTTATTTATAATATATAAAGGAATTTTAAAAAGAAGCATCTGACACAAAGTTGAAATATACAGTTTCAAAGATGTTCAGCTGGTCAGACAAATGTATAAAACTTGCTAACAAAAAGTCGTTGAATTTCCTAAACGTAATTTAGGGAGGAGCGAGCCCATCTAATCTTCCAATCAACAGCCAGAGTATATAAACAGCTGCTTACCTCTCTTCAGTCTCAGCTGTTTCAGCATCCCTCCACCTCCCCAAACTCCACCTTCATTTCAGGTATCTTGCCCTATGTAATCATAACCTATATTTATTCACTCACATCAGAGTTTGAGTTGAAGATGCTTCATCGAGACCTTCCTCAGTGGACAGCAAGCCAAATTAGCTAACCTAATACCCTAAAGATTATATGTGCAAACGAACTCGCTAAACTATTGGTACACTATTTTTTTAATATATAAATTAGTTTTTACAATCTGATTAGCACCTGTAATCAATGTCAGGCACAAAAGCAAAAGAAAAAGAATATGGTGAGAGGATTAAACATAAAAGGATACTGTAAATCTATACCAAATTTAACTAATAAACTTAGTCCACATTCACAAAATATTTTGCAACAAAAACAAAAAAATCTGAATAGGGAACTCAATCATAAAACAATACATTTCTGAATAAACCATTAATAAAACCATTCATACATATACTGTCACACTGGCTTGAAAGCAACATTTTACATAAGAACATTTCTCTTCTAAGCTTTATAATGGGAGTGAATGGTACCTTAGATTTTGAAGCCCAAAAAAGCGCATCCATCCATCATAAAAGTAATCTATACGACTCCAGGGGGCCTTCTGAAGCGAAGTGATGGGTTTTTGTAAGAAAAATATCCATATTTATAACTTAAAATCACTGGTTTCCAGTAACGGGTGTACGCAAGTCGAGTTCCAGCAGAAGAGTGACCTCTGACCCGACGTATGATGTAGAATGTAGGAGTAGCGTAAGCTTAGGTGAGAGTAGACGCTTATCGCAGTTAAAACAAATAGGGCTGGGCAACTAACTCAAACTTGTCTTCTCTTATATCTTATTTCTCTTTAAAAATTCTCATTTTAGACTTCTAATTTGTGACCGGTGTTTTGTTTTGCTCTATCCTCTGCGCTTCTGCATTCGTTGATATGTCAGTTCAGAGGTTATTCTTCCACTGGAACTAGACTTGCATACGGCCGTTACCAGAAGCCATGCAGTGATTATGGTTTAAAAAGTTATACTGTAAATATGGATATTTTTCTTACAAAAACTCATTGCTTTGCTTCAGAAGGCCTTTATTAACCACCTGGAGTCCTATGGATCACTTTTATGAGTGATGGATGCTCTTTTTTGGGCTTCAAAATCTTAGGTACCATTCACTCCCATAAAGCTTGGAAGATTGATGTTGTTTTTACTTGATAAACGTTCTCATAACGTTGGAGAAAATCACTTTTGAGAACAACATTTTCAGAACACCACTATAATGATTTGTATTTGATGAATGTTAACGTTAACCTTCTTAGAATATTACAAAATAAAAGTTCAAATAATTTTATATTATGAGTAAAAATAAGGTTAGGAGAATGTTGTATTAACATTAGGGATGTCCCGATCACATTTTTTTTGCCCTCGAAGCCCGAGTCTGAGTCATTTGATTTTGAGTATCTACCGATACCGAGTCCCGATCCGATACTTCTATAATACATAAAAAAGAATAAAGAAGAGCGAAAAAACAGATCCAGGAACAGTGATTTTCAGGTTTTTCAGGTATCTAACAGTCGTTTTCACGTACAGAAAATGGATAAAGTAATCAAATATAAAATATCACTGCGTATTATCTTTACTGTATAAAATAAATAAAGATTAATCATTATTGAAGTTACAAAAACTATTCAGTCAAGAGCAGTAAGTGATTTCTTTGTTATTTGTTGTTTTATTTAACATTAAAAACAGGCAGCAGGAGTAGTTTTTCTCCCTTTAAGACATGCACAAACCAGTACATACCTATACTGTTCCACATGCGCTGTCTTTCTCGACTAATATACGTTCACTTAAGACATACACGACTATGTTTGCTAGGATACTCGCTAGGACGGGCATTTTTAAATAATTTTTGTATGAATTTGTCCGCTGAAGCGCAAGACGTGAAAGAGAACTCAGTATTTGCGCGCTGACTGGAATAAGCGTGTGCGCGCTTCGGATGAGCGCACACAAATCTTCTCACAGCGTGTGCGAGTTCTCTTTCGCGTCTTGTTCTTGAAGGTTTAAATCAGCAAGGCTTAAATGAGTTAGTTTAAACACAGATAGCAACGTGTGCTTTTCTGGTCTCACCTGCGCTCGCGCGCTATCAACACCCGGGTGATGACGGCGTAAATGACTGGACATGAGAGCAGACGGCACTCGCAGTTAACAGTTTACAAAGAGTGACTGTTTTGTCCACGCTTTTTGATTATCGTTGTTTTAACGTTTTGCGCATCCATCGACTGAAACGTACATTATTTGAACTCTGTCTGTCTGTTTTCCACGTTGCTATTTTAAACAAACCGTACGGTTCGATTTTGTACCGAGAACCGTTGCAACCCTAATACATATATATCCGAGTCCTGATCGGGAGGTAACGTCCGATTCCGATCGAGTCTGAAACCACGTGATCGGGCCCGATTTCCGATCACATGATCGGATCTGGACATCCCTAATTAAAATTATCGTTAACATTGCACAAACATATAGCACATCAGTTTATTAGCAGGGATCATATTTAAACAGCTGAACTTCTGTCACCCTACTAAAAAATGTGTTTTAGTATTGCAACACTAGTTTCCTGAGCCATATATGAGTAACATTTAAGCAATAACTCACACATATACAAAACCTCACATCTGAAGCAGAGAGTCAGCCAAATGAAAAGATCTGCAGCAGGAAGTGAAGAAGAGAAAAGAGGATACACTATCTTCTAGCATAATAAGCATATCCAAAGCCATGTTTGCACAATACACATCAGAGAAGGATAAACACAAAGACAATGACAATCAGTCTAAAGCCAAATTGCTGCCTGTCTGTTTCTCATTGTGAGAAAACACGATGAGGGTCTTGAGTAGCGACAGTTCAATAGATGACAATACATGCAACGAGAGTCTGTGCCAAAACCCTTGATTGTTGGCGGTTCATTTTGCTCATCACAGAAACGTCCAGCTTTGAGCCAAAACAAATATCGGGACATGGTTTATGTATGAGGCTAAGTGAGGAACAGAGAATGGCAATGTTTTTAACAAGAAAGAGAAGCAGGAGAACACATGGTCATTCTCACAGGGCTTTTCAAAACTATTACAAGATAGGCAGGCGGCCAACGGCACTCGGAGACACTCTATATTTCAGGCCACCGAATTGCTTGCAGGAAAACAAAAGGGCAAAAGAAGACCTAGAAAAATAATAACTTTCAGGTTCCTGAAGGTATGATGACCTTTAAATGAGAAGTGAAACTTGGGACCATGTCTTTACTGCGGTAACGTCACATCATAATCTAAATAAGATGCAAATTGGTCCCAGTATCAATTTGAAAGCCTTGGATCCCATTCGGGCACACTTTAAACGTTTTATTTTGTTGGTCAAGCTTTCAGCCATTCAGTAAATTTTGTTGGCTTGTGTGTACAAATAAATGCAGAATGCAAAGAGCCACTTAGTTAGCCATTAAAGGTGCCCTAGAATTAAATATTGAATTTATCTTGGAATAGTTGAATAACAAGAGTTCAGTACATGGAAAAGACAAACACTGAGTTTCAAACTCCATTGTTTCCTCCTTATATAAATCTCATTTATTTAAAAGACCTCCGAAGAACAGGCAAATCTCAACATAACAGCGACTGTTACGTAACAGTTGGGTGTACGCCCCAATATTTGCATATGCCAGCTCATGTTCAAGCCATTAGACAAGGGCAGAACGTCTGGATCTGTGCACAGCTGAATCATCAGACTAGGTAAGCAAGCAAGGACAATATCGAAAAATGGCAGATGGAGCAATAATAACTGACATAATACATGATATTTTTAGTGATATTTGTAAATTGTCTTTCTAAATGTTTTGTTAGCATGTTGCTAATGTACTGTTAAATGTGGTTAAAGTTACCATCGTTTATTACTGTATTCACGGAGACAAGAGCCGTCGCTATTTTCATTATTAAACACATGCAGTCTGTATAATTCATAAACAACTTCATTCTTCATAAATCTCTCCAACAGTGTGTAATATTAGCTTTAGCCACAGAGCACCATCAAACTCATTCAGAATCAAATGTAAACATCCAAATAAATACAATACTTACGCAATTAGACATGCTGCATGATGAACACTTTGTAAAGATCCATTCTGAGGGTTATATTAGCTGTGTGAACTTTGTTTATGCTGTTCAAGGCAAGCGTGAGCTCCGGTGGGAGGGGGAGCACAAGAATTAAAGGGGCCTCAACCTATATATCGGTGCATAGTTAATGATGCCCAAAAATAGGCAATTAAAAAAATTAATAAAAAAAAAAATCTATGTGGTATTTTGAGCTGAAACTTCAAAGACACATTCAGGGGACACCTTAGACTTATATTACATCTTTTAAAAAGATGTCCTAGGGCACCTTTAACTCACCCAATTAAAACCAGAAACATCTCTTCCATTTCTTCCAAGTCTTCTGAAGCCATGCAATAGCTAAGAAACAGGGTTAATGTTAACTCCAATTATTATAATATATATATATATATATATATATATATATATATATATATATATATATATATTATTATTATTATTATTATTATTATTATTATTATTATTATTATTTATTTATTTATTTATTTTTTGATAGAAATAAAGCTGAAACAAAAGAAAACATAAAAACTATAATATTACATAAATAATACTAAAATAACACTGGTGTGAAACAAAACTTGAGACCGTCACACTTTTGCATATTCAACAAAGTATTTACATTTATATTATATATTTTAGTTCATACTGTATTTAACATTAAGTTTATAAGTTTATACTGTATTTAACAGATGCTCTTATCTAGAGTGACTTTTCAAAAAAGTGCTTTAATTTCACATAAGCACAAAGTGTACACAATACAATAATTATAAAACACTTACATACAAGATTACTACATTTCTTCCATACACATTTTGTTACAATGGCTGTTGTTTATGCAGATATGTGTTGATGAGTTTATTTGAAGTCACAAAGCTGTACAAAAAGATCCACGGTAGATTAAACACTTATGTCAAAAGATGAAATGGATTATGAACATTTTTCAATTTCAATTTATGTTGAACAAAACACTGTGTTATGTCTTATCACAAATAAAACAGTTGATTCTAAGCACAAAATCTTTAAGACATTTTAAATTATATTTGAATAAAGTGTGACGATGTCAATTTTCATTAACCGGACATCACTTTTGGCTACTGCAGATGGTCTAGTCAGACTTTCCCACACCTTTCCAACTACTGAAAAATATCAGAGAAGTGTGAAAATAAGGAGTTAACAATGCAGTAAACAAGGAAGGAGTCGACACAGATGGAGAGCGTGTTCAAGGAAAGAGCTGGCGGTGGTCGTCTCCCCTGAGGGCCGTAGATGAGCCCGCCATCGGGATTGAGGTGAAGTGTGCAAGAGAGAGAGAGATTGGATATGTGGCAACAATTGCTTTGTAAATATATGACAACATCAGGGAAATATATCCCCTGGATCACACTCATATATACATACATTGTCCTAATACAAACTAAATTGTCATGGGTGGACATATGCGGACATGGATTTCAGGCTACTTCTACTGAAGTGAGAATGGAAATTTGGCGGAAAGTGTACTCGATTCCCAAGTCGTGCAGCATATCAAGGCGAGAAGTATGAAATGTACAAGAATCACATCGGATACAGTTTTCCATTGACCATTAGCAAGAACACACTCAGATTGGCGGTATGAAATATTCATGCACGTCAGATCACGAATGCAAACGGGCTCGTTCGCACCCAAAACCTAAAGGCAATTGTTGAAGATTTATTTTCAGAGCAGCTCAAGTTCACTTGTTTGAAAGCCCAGAGTGCCTGCTGCCACGTCAGCTAAAGAAATTAATTAACCGAGTGTGAAATGATATGCAAACGTGTTTTATCAAAAGCACAGCAGCTCCTATCACAGTGTGTTTGAAAGAGGCGTCGGATGAAGAATGTTCGCATTCTGAAGGATCTGCTATGTTTCAGATAAGCCCTTGCCAAACATATAAATAAAATACTCCAATAATTGATTTCATAGACTTTTTTTTTACTCCTTTATTCCTTCGTTTTACACATTTTAAGTTGATTAAAGGCTACTGACATGCTATGCTCCTGAGAATAAAAGCCCATTTTAGGTAGCACATTATGCAAAAGCCCCAGTTCACCCAGTCAAATCGGAACATAATTCCTAATATGATTAAGTTATATTTACTAAATTTCAGCACAAGTAAATGCCAGGAAAAATGACTATAGGATACCACAAGTACATCCATACAGAATGTACATGAGATGTAAATTACGCTCATTGTTTCTGACAAACATTGTCATGATAGAGATTCACAGCAATCAATCATAACTCTGCAAGTCATGTTTCATGGGGAAGAACTTCCTTGAGTCGAAAGCAAATGTTTTATTGAGTTTTAGCTCTCGGCTCTGCTGAAGGCATATGAAGATTGTATGACAGAGCTAAAAATACAGTATATTATATAAGAACAACATAACATAAAACATATAAAGTGATTGCAAATGAGATAGAAAAAAAGTTAGCACATATTGCACACCATGACAGACAGACAGAAAGAAAGACATATAGATAGACAGACAGACAGACAGATAGACAGATAGACAGATAGACAGATAGATAGATAGATAGATAGATAGATAGATAGATAGATAGATAGATAGATAGATAGATAGATAGATAGATAGATAGATAGATAGATAGATAGATAGATAGATAGATAGATAGATAGATAGATAGATAGATAGATAGATAGATAGATAGATAGATAGATAGATAGATAGTATGGAAGGAGTATCACTTCCTTTTCACACTTCCCAACATAGCCTGCTTTGAGATGCACATATATCTGTCCATTACCAACACAGGAACCTGTCAAAAACAAATCTGAAACTATTACCTTCCACCACAACCCCTCTTTACTCAACAGATACCCATACACTTCTGCAATCTCCAGCAACACACTTCCTGTCCCTCATGTTAAATTCATTAGGCTCCTCTGATGGGAGTGTGCTAAGCAAATGTTTGGCAAGCTGTCTTCTCACATATCGTCAGTTTTTCACCTCCTGCAGAAGTCAATACCTAATTATGACACTAATGAGTGAAGAGTGGTTCAATGAAATTGATAGTCCCTGGATCTGTTGTTTGAGAAAACTCATAATGCAAAGTAGAGGCAAGGGGATTGAGCATGGGAGGGAAAAAAAAATAAAAATAAAAAATACAATATGCAAAATCTGCTGCTATGAGGTTAGGGTGTTGTGATTAGTATTGACAGTACAGTGGCTTTACTTGAGACATGTATATATAATGCATTTCAAACACTCTTCATTTATCATAATGATATTCATAATAACATATACAATATGCATTACTTCTTTCATAAATATTTGTAACCACAGAAATAATAATGTAAATAACAATACTTATTTATTCATGGCTGTGATGTTAAAGAGTATATTGGGTGTTGCATTAATGCATTTATAGGTAAGAATTATAATTTATTATAATTATTATTCATGAGAATGTGCACCTGACTAGAATGTGTATTATAAAGCATTCTGAAGGCGATATAACATAAAAAAATAAAAAAATAAAAAATAAAAAAAAGAAGAGAAATTTAAATGAAAGTCAAGTGAAAGTAAGTAGGTTCCAAATGTAACTATTTAAAAGTAAAACTCATACTTTTATCACTCAACAAAGTGACAAATGAAATAGGAGACAGTAACTTTGATGTACAAACTGTGTAAAGAATGTATTTAATCACAATTTTGTCAATGTCCTTATTATGTAAGGCTCTAGAACACACCATATGTTAAAACATATTACTATCTACATTGTGACTGATGAGACGTCTCTTCAGAAGGATAAATGACCATAACTTATCAGAGGGAGCCTACAGTTCTTGGTGAATTCAAAGAGGATTTAATGAGTAAATGAGGCTCTCCAAATGTTAACGTGTTGCTAGTTTCTAATGAAAATGGTATAATGCTATAAATACAGTTTGCAATTACACACAAGACTGCAGTCAGGTTGGCACATCCGAGCTACACCCCATGTACATCAATCCCCCCTGAGTGTTCAGATTAACCAGCCCATGGTTGGTAATCATGATGGCGTGGATGCCCAACCAGCATCATTACAAAGCTAATAGCAGTTGATGTGTTAATTAATGACCTCAAGCATCATCTGCTGAGCTCTTCTAAGCTGCTTTTCTTGAATCAGGGCCAGAACACAATGGAGAGCTGCCCACACGTAACAGGAAGAAGAGGTACTCTACTGCCCTCACTGATGCTGAATGAGAGATTGGTGTTGGACAGCACAGTAGAGGAATATTTTTTTTCAGCAGGGTGGGCACGCGTGCTGTATTATATACCCCCTCGTGAGTGCATGAAAATATGAGTGAGAGTAGAATAGTTTTAGTGCTGACCTTTTGACCTCTGTGCCATTTAGAATATAACATATATAGGCATTTTGAGAAGTGGGACTGATGTGGTCATATAAAAAAAAAAAAAAAAAAAAAAAAAAAAAAAAAAAAACAGCTACAGGGATATGAAAATCCCTGAAAAGTGTATATATATATATATATATATATATCATTACAAATTGTCTTAGCATAACATTTTGAGTGAAACTTTAAATTAAATAACTGAACATTCAATTCAGAATTTTTCTAAAAAGATTTCATATGGGCAATGTGAAATATAGAAGGCCATTTATTACATCAGATCATGTATTTTTCCACACATATTAAGTGTATTACACACTTAAGTGTTCTCATATTCCCTTCTAATTCAATTAAATTGTTATTTTGGACTGCATTTGAGTTCATATGCTCAGTGAGTTTACTGCCATACATAATACAAAGATACAAGGTCTCCTGGTCCATCGCTTATAAAATTATGATGAGAGGAGGGAATCATCTATTCTACCGGACTAGTGTTACTAATTGAGTCCAGGGTTCATATGGTGATGAATGATTCACAATCTTCTTTCTCGCCCACATGTGCGGCACCTTTCATAGCACAAGGTAAAAGATCCCTATGTACGCAGATAAATTATCTAGATACTCACATTTTTATCGATCATTTTGGTGTCTCTCCAGATTTAGCCTGCAGGTTGAGCTTTTTGTCCCGTTGGATGTCTAAGATTGGCTGTTATAGTTGGAAACAGAATTTTAGAAAAGTCCCATTGGCCTTAACTCCTGAGACAAGTACTCACACACACACAGGTTTGTTTTTGTGAATTGTGGGGACATTCCATAGGTGTAATGTGTTTTATACTGTACAAACCCTATGTTCTTTCGCCCTACACCTAAACCTACCTATCGCAGGAAACTGTGCACATTTTTACTTTCTCACAAAAACTCATTCTGTAAGACTTTTGAAAAATGGGGACATGGGGTAATGACCTCATAAGTCACCCTCTCCTTGTAATACCTATCATACTCATGTCATTATACAAATTTGAGTTCTGATATGTCACAAAAACATGTGCACACGCACACACACACACACACGCACACACACACAAATTAAGGTTACTCTTTATGTTAAAAATGCCGTAGAACATCTTTTCAAAAGATGTAATATAAGTCTAAGGTGTCCCCTGAATGTGTCTGTGAAGTTTCAGCTCAAAATACCCCATAGATGTTTTTTATTTTTATTTATTTTTTTAACTGCCTATTTTGGGGCATCATTAACCATGCGCCGATTCAGGCTGCGGCCCCTTTAAATCATGCGCTCCCTGCCCCCCGAGCTCTCGACTATAATACAGTGCATAAACAAAGTTCACACAGCTAATATAACCCTCAAATGGATCTTTACAAGATGTTCGTCATTCATGCTGCATGCATGCATCGATTCCTGTGAGTATAGTATTTATTTGGATGTTTACATTTGATTCTAAATGAGTTTGAGGCTATATGCTCTGTGGCTAACGGCTAATGCTACACTGTTGGAGAGATTTACAAAGAATAAAGTTGTGTTTATGAATTATACAGACTGCAAGTGTTTAAAAATGAAAATAGCGACGGCTCTCTTGTCTCCGCGAATGCAGTAAGAAACGATGGTAACTTTAACCACATTTAACAGTACATTAGCAACATGCTAACAAAACATTTAGAAAGACGATTTACAAATATCACTAAAAATATCATGTAATCATGGATCGTGTCAGTTATTATTACTCCATCTGCCATTTTTCGCTATTGTTCTTGCTTGCTTACCTAGTCTGATGATTCAGCTGTGCACAGATCCAGACGTTAATACTGGCTGCCCTTGTCCAATGCCTTGAACATGGGCTGGCATATGCAAATATTGGGGGCGTACATATTAATGATCCCGACTGTTATGTAACAGTCGGTGTTATGTTGAAATTCACCTGGTCTTTTAAACAAATGATATTTACATAAGGAGGAGGAAGCAATGGAGTTTGAAACTCAACGTATGTCTTTTCCATGTACTGAACTCTTGTTATTCAACTATGCCGAGGTAAATTCAATTTTTGATTCTAGGGCACCTTTAAGGTGACATAGTTACATTGTACTTATACTCAAATAAGTACTGATAAATATTAATTAACTACATGTACTTACTATAGAGTTATGGTTTGGTTTAGGTTTAAGATTTGTTACTTGTAATTATGCATAATTTACTGTTGTTATTATAATAACAAGTGCATGTAGTGACATATAACTACGTCACCTTAAAATAAAGTGTTACCCAAATTAATAAACAGATTGATTTATAAGTCAATTCTGAATGCACTTGTTGGCCAGTGTAGCAATCATCTGCATTTTCCATGAAGAAATGTGAATACCTTGCACAGTATACATACAGCTGATACATACTGTACAGTACATAATTCTGAACATTTCTTTTTCTCTCTTTCACTCCCTCTCTCACACACACTCATTGAGTTTGCCATCTCTATTAATATGAAGCACAGGAGGAAACACAGCATAGGTTCTCCTATTGTTTTCTTTTGCTCACCCTGCCCTGTTCTTAATTAGAGCTCCAGTGAGCAAAACAAGTCAATTGAGGGAGGCTTATTCATTACATGGTGGGAGGAAGACAGATCATCATCTGGGACGGGACGCATCTATCAAAGAACAGGCTGGGCATTATCTTTATCCATAGAAGCTTAAGAAATAACCCAGCTATCAGGGAACGTTCTTAGAACTTTAGCTAATGTTCTGACAAGGATCTTTCAAAGTTATGAACAAACATTCTTCCAGTAACATTAATAAAATCTTCGTTCAAAGTTACCTGGTCTTTAATAATGTTCTCCACAAAAATCTTATACTAATCGAGAGGTAAAATTGATGTTAATAGTCTTGTATTATGTCTTGATTACACACGCATTCCTAATTTACTTTATTATTTTTGATCGCTGTATTTACGTAAATCTGTCAATGTCAACAAATGGTTTTAATAACACAGAGATAACAGCATGTGAATAACGCTACGTCTGTCAGTCAGTGCCGCTTGAGAGGCTGCGCAGGTGCAAATCATTAAAGGGAAATGGTGTGAAATGCTCAAACATTTATTAGCCATCAACCATGATAATTGCTCATCAGGTGACAAGTTCTACGTCCTGCTCGAGAAAACCCTGATAGGTGTGATGAACTCCTGAGGATGAGGACATCCATCCAGGGGTGAAGCGCCATCTTTTATACTTGAGATTAGGCCTCAAGGGTGATCTCAGAGTCATAGGTAATAGGAGTATTGTTGTCATACCATCGGGACTGTCCTACATCACAAAGGAGTTGCTGTTTGACCTGATGAGCAGTTTTAGCTTGTGTTTGACTGCTTTAAATAAACATTTTAAACTTGCACTTCAATAATTTGTATTTATCATGACAAACCAGCAATCGCTGAAGGGACAGATACACGAATACAGTCCTGCTCCCCATGTTCTTGTTACAGTAATTGTAATAACTAGGTACTAACCCTGAACCAACCCCTAAACCTAACCCTAACCCATGTAGTTACATTATATAAGGTAATGTCCAACACAATAATCGTAAGCTCCTATATACAGGTTAAACAATTCCTTCCAGCATTTCTTTAGTAATTATTACTGTAATGTAGCGGGACTCAAGGTAAGATCCATCTGCAAGCTTTATTGAAGTTAGAGTGGTCGTACAGGCAGGGTCAGAGAGGAGCAAACAGGAATCACAAGGAACAGGCAGAATCGTGGTCAAAATACAGGCAATGGTCAAAGGCAGGCAGATATCAATCACAGAAGAGGATAACAAGGCAAGGGTCAAAGACAGGAACAGACAGGAAAACAGGATAACGCTTGGAATTGACACACAGGGTAATCAAGACTTCGCGATTGGATGGTGTGAGTGAGAGTCCTTTTATAGTCCAGGTAACAAGCTGCAGCTGGGTGTGGTGATTAGTGAGGAGTGTGTGCATGGCTGTATGTGGCGACAGGTGATTGGTGTGGAGTGAACATGTGACTGACAGGGAGAATTGTGGGAAGTGTAGTCCGGGGAGTGACAGGAGCAGACTGTGATCATGACATAATGCCCCCTCCCGGAAGGCGCGTCCTCGCGGCGTAAACGGAACAGTTAGGGAGGGGGGGTGGGTGCATTGGAGATCTACTGGTAGCCGGGAACGGATCTCCAATGCATGTTCTAGGAACTTGGGCAACCACGGAGGGTCAGGAGCCTCGGGTAGCCACGGCGAGTCAGGTGGTCTGGGTAACCACGGCAGGTCAGGCGGCCTGGGTAACCACGGCAGGTCAGGCGGCCTGGGTAACCACGGCAGGTCAGGCGGCCTGGGTAACCACGGCAGGTCAGGCGGCCTGGGTAACCACGGCAGGTCAGGCGGCCTGGGTAACCACGGCAGGTCAGGCGGCCTGGGTAACCACGGCAGGTCAGGCGGCCTGGGTAACCACGGCAGGTCAGGCGGCTTGGGTAACCACGGCAATGAGTCCATACATGGCCCAAGTGGGCTACAGTCCATGAATGGCCCTAGTGGGCTACAGTCCATAAATGGCCCTGACAGCAGTGGCTGGGCAGGGTTCCCACCCACCCACCAGCTCCCCACCCCTAGGTATACTGCCCCCCCCAAAAAAGTTCTTGGGGATTTCAGCGGGGCCCGTGGCAGGTTCATGGGCAAGGAGTTCGGGTGGTGCCGGCAGGGCCAGGCGTGTGGGTGAAGCCGGCAGGGCAAGACGCCTGAATGGCGCCGGCAGGGCAAGACGCCTGAATGGCGCCGGCAGCGCTGGAAGCTTGGGTGGCACCGGCAGGACTGGAAGCGTGGATGGCGCCGGCAGGACTGGAAGCGTGGATGGCGCCGGCCGGGCTGGAAGCTCGGGTGGCGCCGGCAGGGCTGGAAGCTCGGGTGGCGCCGGCCGGGCTGGAAGCTCGGGTGGCGCCGGCAGGGCTGGAAGCTCGGGTGGCGCCGGCAGGGCTGGAAGCTCGGGTGGCGCCGGCAGGGCGAGGAGCACTGGTGGCGCCGGCAGGGCGAGGAGCACTGGTGGCGCCGGCAGGGCGAGGAGCACAGGTGGCGCCGGCAGGGCGAGGAGCACAGGTGGCGCCGGCAGGGCGAGGAGCACAGGTGGCGCCGACAGGGCGAGGAGCACAGGTGGCGCCGACAGGGCGAGGAGCACAGGTGGCGCCGACAGGGCGAGGAGCACAGGTGGCGACGGCAGAGCGAGGAGCTCAGGTGGCGCCGGCAGAGCGAGACACCTGCGCGGAGTGGGAGAGACCTCTGGAGTAGTCTCCGGACCCCCAGCGGCCTCTTGAAATGCTTCTGAGCCTTGAGGAATGAAAGAAGCCTTCCTCCTCCTTCTCCTCCTCTTCCGAGGGTGAGGCGATGTTTCACCGGTTGGAGTGGGTTCTGGAGCAGACTCACTGGCTGAAGCAGGTTCTGGAGCGGACTCAATGGCTGGAACACCCCCTACATCTTTCAGCATTGCAGGGGCGGCCATCTTGCCCGTGGGCACTGGCAAAGCAGCCATCTTGTCCATCGCATCCAGGGCGCTTGAGAGCGTTGCAACCGACGAACTTGAGAGCGTTGCAACCGACGAACTTGAGAGCGTTGCAACCGACGAACTTGAGAGCGTAGCGTCCGACGAACTTGAGAGCGTAGCGTCCGACGAACTTGAGAGCGTAGCGTCCGACGAACTTGAGAGCGTAGCGTCCGACGAACTTGAGAGCGTAGCGTCCGACGAACTTGAGAGCGTAGCGTCCGGCGAACTTGAGAGCGTAGCGTCCGACGAACTTGAGAGCGTAGCGTCCGACGAACTTGAGAGCGTAGCGTCCGACGAACTTGAGAGCGTAGCGTCCGACGAACTTGAGAGCGTAGCGTCCGACGAACTTGAGAGCGTAGCGTCCGACTGGCTTGAGTGCGAAGCGTCCGGCTGGCTTGAGTGCGAAGCGTCCGGCTGGCTTGAGTGCGAAGCGGCCGGCTGGCTTGAGAGCGAAGCGGCCGGCGAGGACTTGGGGATGCCAGCTGCTCGGACCGTAGTCAGTGGAGGATCAGCCACACTGGAATGCAACCCTCTCCGCTCCCGGACTGATCTACAGACGTGACGTGACTCTGGGCGATCAGCGGCGACGTGACGTTGCTCTGGGCGATCAGCGGCGACGTGACGTTGCTCTGGGCGATCAGCGGCGACGTGACGTTGCTCTGGGCGATCAGCGGCGACGTGACGTTGCTCTGGGCGATCAGCGGCGACGTGACGTTGCTCTGGGCGATCAGCGGCGACGTGACGTTGCTCTGGGCGATCAGCGGCGACGTGACGTTGCTCTGGGCGATCAGCGGCGACGTGACGTTGCTCTGGGCGATCAGCGGCGACGTGACGTTGCTCTGGGCGATCAGCGGCGACGTGACGTTGCTCTGGGCGATCAGCGGCGACGTGACGTTGCTCTGGGCGATCAGCGGAGACGTTGACTGGTGTTGCTGTTATGGGAGCCGCCATCTTGTGAGTGTCCTTTGGCGCGGCAACCATTACATGATTAAGCGAGGAATCATGTTCCCCCGCTTCACCCACAGTAAACTGAGAGCCAACAGTCAACAAGGCATAATCCAAAAAATGACTAAGGGTGGAACGGGGTCCATTGTGAACTAATTGTTCTTTGAGTGGCTGGTTCACTCCATCACAAAAAAGTCAATAAGTGCGCAGTCAGGCAGATCCGAATAATAAGCTAGGTTTAGGTATTCTGTGATGTAATCCTCCAGTGAACGTGTGCCCTGCGTACTCCATAACAACAACTGATCAATGTCCATACCGTACAAATGTCCTCCGGGAAAGCTGCTGGATCGTGGTGGTGGCGAAGTCTTCTGTAATGTAGCGGGACTCAAGGTAAGATCCATCTGCAAGCTTTATTGAAGTTAGAGTGGTCGTACAGGCAGGGTCAGAGAGGAGCAAACAGGAATCACAAGGAACAGGCAGAATCGTGGTCAAAATACAGGCAATGGTCAAAGGCAGGCAGATATCAATCACAGAAGAGGATAACAAGGCAAGGGTCAAAGACAGGAACAGACAGGAAAACAGGATAACGCTTGGAATTGACACACAGGGTAATCAAGACTTCGCAATTGGATGGTGTGAGTGAGAGTCCTTTTATAGTCCAGGTAACAAGCTGCAGCTGGGTGTGGTGATTAGTGAGGAGTGTGTGCATGGCTGTATGTGGCGACAGGTGATTGGTGTGGAGTGAACATGTGACTGACAGGGAGAATTGTGGGAAGTGTAGTCCGGGGAGTGACAGGAGCAGACTGTGATCATGACAATTACAAAGCTCCTTTTTTTTCAAACATTTTTTATTAACAGAAAATTGGAGATTTATTAAAATTAACCAACCACAATCATTTTTTTTACTAATACTAATCATACATACTAATATTTTTTTTGGATGGATGGTTGGTTGGTTGGGAGTATGGATGGATGGATGGATGGATGGATGGATGGAAGTTTGTTTGGTTCGGAGTTTGGATGGATGGATGGATGGATGGATGGATGGATGGATGGATGGATGGATGGATGGATGGATGGATGGATGGATGGATGGATGGATGGATTACATGCATACCTGACTGGACCTGAACTCAGGTTGCCCACAGCTCAGTCAGACAACAAATCAGAGCACAAACACTTTCTACACTGCCTCCAACCTTTTTAAAACAAACAAACAAAAAAAATAAATAAATAAATAAATAAATAAATTCAGTCATGGTCATATGGTCACGCACCAGTTCACAATGCAATATAAATCATACCAAAATAGCATGCATCAATCAATCAAAGAAAACTAATTTGATCATGTCAGAGCAATTTATGACATGTTGTCCGCTGTTTATAAGCACTTCATTGGCAAGTCCAAATTAACTTGTCATTTTAAGCATCGTTCAAGCTCTACCCAATAAGTCTTCTGTACAGCATTCCATACAGGTATTCCAGCAATCATCAAGCAGAATCCAATGGACTCGAGACACTGGCAGCATTCTAATTTTCCAACCCTGACCTCAAACAATGTCTGAATTCACAGCGCGCCTCCCTCCACTCATATGCTTACTTTTCCGATTAATTTTGTTTCAACACTCTGTAACTTCGGCAAAACACAGGGTACCTCATCATTTCCACATATATATTGTCGGAAGGTGAATTATCATTTGCTTTTGCCATATTATCTCACTTTGGATTTACATAAATGTGTTTTTCCAGCACGCCGTTGCTGAATTATGCATGAAAAAGGCTCTTTCCTTCAGATGCTGCCCAGATATTATGATCAGCATATTTTAGATATTCATTCGTTTCACATTGTTTGCATTAATATGCATCACTCTCAACCGTGATCCTAACACGGCAAAACAGATACTAGCGCTCGCTTTCTCCATCCCTCCCTCAAATTCCCACTTGCTTATTCAGCCTGAAAATAAAAGTGCGGAAGGCACATTCTGGAGTAGAGAGGTTATCTAAAATGATTCGATTCAACCCATATCCCATAAATGATTCACATTCAGCTGTCCTCCAAAATAGCAATGTGGTTTTGGGGGTGAAAATTATACGTATTTTATACCCCAGCATGTATGCCTCAGCTGAAAAAAAAAAAAAAAAAAAAAAAAACAAGTGGGATACAACCTCTTTTAGCCACCAAATAGAATTTTTACAACGCAATTGGAAATTGGAAAGTCTGAAAGCTCCGAACTGGAAAAATAGTCAATATGTTAGTTTGTGCTGAGCCAGCTTGAGCTATTCATAGGAGTGAAGACTTTCTAGTGTAAAGAGATTGACTTTGTTCTGGATAACATGCCAAGGGTTATTGCAGGGATTGGGCTTAAGACCCAGAGGAAGCTTGGGATTTCTTGGGTCAAGTATTGAAAGGAAGCCAAACAAATGGATGGCAGTTTTCTTCAAATCCTCCAATGGTACATTGCACACCAAAGCCGTTAACAGCTTTTCTGCAAGAGTTTTCAACCTTAGTATAAAGCTAATTTACTCTGTGGGTACTAATCTTTTTGTATGTACAGAGTAGTCATATTCATGTGTTTACAGCTAAAGGTAAAACAGAGGTAAAACAGATCATTTCATTGTGCTTGACTCTTTACACCTGGTATTTAAGATGCGTTTTGGTTGATAGGATGACAAGTAGACACATACCTGTTTACACCTGGCATTTTAATCCATCTTGTTTGTCTACTTTCAACCTCTTCTGTTCTGATTTCTTCGAAGGGAGGGTCTATTGGTGGGTAAATGTATGGGCTTTTTCAGCTATTTCGATCTAAAGGACGAAATAAGCTTGTGCAAATTTACATATCAATACGCACAGAGAAGAAGAAAAACATACAGAGAGCATCAGCTTTCGTTTCTGCTCTGAAAGCCAAAAGATCACGCCGAACGCTGAGAGTGTGCGTTAGAAATCAGGAAAAGCGAGAGGATTTTGTACTACCTCTGGAAGTGGACAAGCTCAAGCTTACCCCATTTACACCTGTATTTAGGGTCGTCCACTTGTGATCCGATCGACCAAAACACATCTTAATGCCAGGTGTAAACAGGGCCTTAATCAGTTGGTGTAAAAATCCCCCGGTTTGTGCTGATGACATGAATGATACCACAAACCATGCGTCTACAAGAAGCCACTTAAAAAGCGAAATGAAACCCAACTGAATAAAACAAAGATTACTGGACAATGTTTTGAAAGAAAATACTATTTATATACTATATACTATTTAATACTACCCCTATCTTATTTCAAAATTTCACATTTCATTTAATGTGTTACTTGCTGTTTCTTTGTAATCATTTGAGAAATTTACAAGCAATTCTTGAGTAAAACAATTGCTTGTACAGTACAGAGCAGATTTATTTCCTCACAGGACAGTTTTATGCAGTGCTTTTCAACCTGGGCTGTGTTGCAAGAAAACAAACCAGCTTTTTACTCCATACTGGAAGCGAGATAATTTAAATGACTAGGCGTTTGGCTGAACAAGTCTTTTAATCTAATAAAAAGGGCGCTCCTTGAAACCTTTAAACAAAAGGTCAATTCCTAAAGAGCACTAAAACAGATCATTGTCCAAAACATTCTGCTTTAAGGAAATAAAATGAATGGAAACCACACAATGCTGCATTGAGTGGTGCAGGGATGACTTCATTTTGTAGGCCAAAATCCAGAAACAAGCTCGTATTTTAGCACTTCCAGTTTCATCATCCTAAAGTCAACAACTTTTTTTTTTTAAATGCATGAAATAAAGTCTGGGGTTAATATAGGCTCAATATATTTTCACACTTTATTCTATGACATATATCAGTAATACACAATAGTGATCATTTTAAAAGCTTTTACTTGCCTTGAAAGAGTCGATTTCTAGCAAGTGTCTAAATGTGACTACAGAGGTTGTCGGGGACATTAAACATCATCACTTTAAACAGGTAAACTTTTTGCAATAATCCAAAATGTCGAGGGAACCAGGGTGATATGAACTTCAAGGTTGGCCTACAAAAATACATCATCACTACAGCTATTTATAGGTCTAGAGAAGTATTCAAACGACACAAGGCTTATGTATAAACATAAATATAATATATAATAAAAATAATCACAGAGAATATAATGGTTTTAAAATCTACTGAAACTGTAGAAGTCAAATAAACTGTTTTAAATATTAAAAATTAGACGTTTTATTCATTAAACACCTCTGATGATAAAAAAAAAAAAAAATTAACTATGAGTATTAGTATTTCTTAAATTCATATCATATAATTTATTAAAGTTTACATTTGTCAACCTTGGAAATGTCACTTCAAAAAAATCATGAGGTCTTGAGTTGTTAAAGAACACATATTGAAGTGAAATATTAATTTTGCCCCTATTCGCACTTTTTGGCCCCTCTTTGAAAAATCATCGAAATGCCACCGGTAATATCCCATCGTCCTCCTCTTATGCTCTTTCTAGGCTTAATGTTGGATGGACTTTTTAACTTTTCAAAGAAGTCACAGTGTCTTTAATGTATTAAAGATCAAGCCTCACACTCCTCTCTTAGTTAAGGTAATATTTGTTTGAACTCAAGGCCAGAAATGTGTTTAATGTTGGGATTAAATGGATTAAGACAGAAGTAGGTCTTCGAAATTTGTGTTTTTTTCTACAGACACTTGCTGCCACTGTAGACACTTCTACAGTGGCATCACATTCACATGATAGCAAAGATATCCGTTGACCAATCCAATTCTGCTTAATCATAAACTGACCTGCTCCTCAAAACACATCTTATACATTCCTATCTCCATCATTGTTTTCTCCAGTGGGGTTTCAAAACAAAACAGATTTTGATTCAACAATTGGGACAAACAATCCCTGGCCAATCTCTTTCTGGATGACTTTTAATTCACGTAAGTATCTCTATGTCTACGTGCAGTGAGTATTGGACGATGTACTTGCTGTTTGCTTGCCAAGCTTTAATGTGAAGTCAAGTGCTGAGAGCGATGTTGTGGAACTTAATCAATGTTGATGTGGGCAATTAATGTTCACATTGCACTCGTTCAAAGATGATAGGCATGCAAAATGAGGATCATTCGGATGGATGCCTCCCCGCTGAGGTGAAGCGAGAGCTTCCGACTTTAAAGAGTTGATCCAGACACTGACGGAGAACTTCAACGTGTGCAGAATGACCCTACAACACATTATACCATATGCTCAAGGACTGCAAAAACTCACTTGAGTTGCAGGTCAAATAAGAATCTGTTTCAATATCTCAAAAGTTCAAGAGCTGCAGCTTTACCGGCAGTATTTCCTTTGAAATATACCATCAGGTCAGATGAAGTAGAGCGAAGCTTCATTTTAGGGCCACCAGATTATGTCACCAATGGAGTTAAAGACTCCCTGTGGTGAAAATCAAGTTTTTAATGTTGTTTATAAGTCTACGTGGTGTTTTTTAATATGCTTTAAGACAAACCATATGCGAAATAATCAGTCGACACCATTGCTGAGTATTTTCTCCTGAAAACTGCAGTCAAAAACGCACTTTGAAACTGCACGTTTCCTTCCATCACAAACATGTAACCAATCCCATTAACGTGCGGGGTGGGGCTTTTGGAACTTCCTATGATGTTCAAAGTATTTCTAAGCATGCTGATTTTTAGAAGGCAGCTGTCTGACTCACGACAAATGGGAACATGGTTTGTGTGACTTTAGCAACACATTATCAGCGGTTTGATAATTGCTGCCATGTGTCTGATGTTGTAGAGAGCAATACATAAACACATTACCATTCTGATACATCAACTTGTAGGTGACCCTGATTTGCTCTTCCTCTTCTTCTCCTTCTGAATCAGTTTCTGTTTCAAACATATATGGATGAATTAAACCAATATTTCCACTTGCCATTGTATAGCATTTACTACAGCTGATCGAGTGGGTCAGGTAGTCCTGTGTGATTGAGTGGAGGTGGGGACTAATTTGCATATTCATGGTTTTCACTCTATATCTACATCCCAGTAATATGTCTTAGTAAGATGATATTTGAATGCTTTGCTCTGTAGTTTTAATTGTCGGGGGGAAAAGGATGTAATGCAATGATAATTGAGAGATGAACAAATAAACATTCCTCAAAAGCCCAATGTCTCTCAGATTTTAAAAATGATTTTCTAAAGATGCATGTATAATCAAGCAACCTAAGATTTAGAAATAGATTACTTTCAACAGTAGCCTAAAACAATGACTAAATATTTGGCTATTGGTTAACATTAACATTACTTGATAGTTTGCATGGTGAAGGTGTCATTATTCTTTAGAAGAAGAAAAAAGATATCTGTATACATTTATCATCCGAACTGTACAGAATACTGTATCTCTCAATGCATTATGCTTGACTTGACATTACATGATGTAAAGTAAACCACAATTCTTTTTTACAAAAAGTTTACACTAATCCTTTTACACAACACCAGAAAGCACACAGCACAGGAATTGAAAGACTTATCAATAGTATTTAATTACTTTAAACAGAACACTCAGGAGATACATTTTAGAACAACCACTTAGTTACAAACAATAGCGGGCAAAAGAACTAGGGAAACTCAGGGCTTATCTACTCAGAAAAAGTAAAAGAGAATGTATCAAAGGAGAAACAGAACATGTGCGTGGAAGTAGGAACTATAGAAACTAATTAACAAACAGGGAAACTAACTAGGAAATAAGGAGAATGGGAAAACAGAGTGAAAACAATACTACAATATAGTATGTTACAGTATTATGAAAGTATATAGTGTGATTTTAGATTTAATTTTGCAAAACATAAAACAATACAAATGTCATTAATTATTCTATACCAGGAATACAAAATTTTGTAAATTAGTGACTAAAGGCCCATTCATTCCTTTGTTATTATACACTGTCCTTCCTTGGTGTGAATGTTTGTTAATTCCAGGAATTATTTTCAAAAGGTCTATCTTCAAAAGCAATGCTGTTGCTGCCAATATGGTAATTGACCTTGTACATTTTACCGCCAAATATGTCATTGTTTTCTGCTGTATTTGGCACAGTGAGCACATCTAAATTACCTGTACAAGAGCATGTACAAGCACGGACCACGGGTAAACAGAACAAATCAGCATTATGTGTTTGTTTCACAAATGTCATTACATTTAAATTAGGTTGCATGTTTGTGCTCTGAAATATAGTGAAGAAAACTAGAATAAGAATGGAAAAATGTGTTTATTTTATTAAGCTTTCATCAACTGTAAAGTATTAAAATTACGAAAATGCTCATTAATCTACTGTTTTACTTAATCAGGCTTGTATACGTTATGAATTATGTATGATCATGAACCTGTTAAATGCATCCACTAGTTCGAGCAAGCGCTGCAAAGTGAATAAAATTCCACACAATCAATTATGCTGTCATTGTTTATTAATCTAAATAAGTGTAATATCTCTCACATGGCAGAACTGTAAGAGAATATTATTGATTTATTTGATTATTTTAACATATTTCATTTTAACAAATTTGAAGAGTTGAATTTTAGCTCTCAACACTATCCTCATGCATTATTCACTATTGGTGCATGCATAACTAACCTGCCAAATATTTCAAAGTCTCATAGTAATTTTCACCCTGTCTCTAGACTATGCTGGAGAAAGTAGTTAAGTGCAGGAACTGGCAGAAGTCTGGCTAATGGTGCATCAAGTGCAAAATGAAGGCAGAGACCTGGAGCACAGAGACATGTTATGGAGATGGTAAAGGTCTATGAAGTGATTCACAATGTTTATCAAATTAGCACTGCATTCTGAACTCTTGAGTTGTGCTTTTATTTGACTGACTCTCACGAAAACTGCAGGGAAATCTGCGAAGAAAGAAATTATATTTTGAATTTTCATGACAATTAAGCATAACTTCTTTATTACTGTAATGCAGAACTGAATAAATTAAACAATTTCACAGTTTATATATACAGTATATATATACAGTATATATATATATATATATATATATACACACACACACACACACACACACACACACACACACACACACACATGCATGCACGCACACACACACACACACACACACACACATACACACACACGCACACACACAGTTATACCAGGTATAACACTGTGGGAAGACTTCTGCTTTAACAGAATTCCCTGGAGAACTATATATAATTCACAATTTTTCTGCCAATCGTCTCTGAATCAATACATCCCTAAAGACAGTGATAGGCAGACATGGAACTCTACAGATTTGCTCTTTGACTCTCTTTCGTGGAGAACAGATCGGCCTCCTTGTGTCAACCCAAACACAGGTCCACTGGGATCTCAGTGGTATTTCATGGAATTCCTGATCCATGCAGTCAGAATTCTTATGTGCACCAGTGAACTTAATTCCATCAGCTGCTGAGTGGAGAACTCCATGCAGTCCAGCTGTGCTTCAGTTTACTGCATGTGAAGAGACTAGAAACAAATGAATCACCACACTTATGACAGAAACCGAATAAATAAATTGATTAATAAAAAGGCAAGCTCCATTATAGCATCTCACAGGACTGGGTTGAGCAGCAGAGGCGAGGATGCTGAGAAAAATAAATGTAATTATGAACAATGACATGCACCCACTACATGCCTTTGAAATGTTTCAGCTGAGCACTTTCAGTGGCAGGGTGATTACACCAAAATGTAAGACTGAATGTCATCTTAAGTCATTCCTACCTGCTGCCATCAGGCACTTTAATGTGCAATAACAGTTTTTTTTTTTTTTTTTTTTTTATGTTTTTATGTATGTATTTATACTTTTTGTATTCATGGTTTTGTATTATCATAGGGCAGAATATGTTTTTGTTATTTTGTTTGCATATTATTTTTGTATTATTACTATTATAGGGGATAGTATGTTTTAGCTTATATATTAGAGGGCATTTTATGTTTTAACTTTTTTTTGTTTGTTGTTTTTTTTTTTTTAATTTATGTAGTCTGGTAGATAGATCGTTGTTTGTCTGTGTGCCAGGGTTATGTGATTGCTGCTATTGTAACAAATACAATTGGATTAATAAAGTATCTATATATGTATCTTACACTTTTATCTCATAAATGATTATTAATATGTCTCATTAAGGGAATCATTATTGTGGTGCTTATTTGTCAATCATCAAAACGTCATGGCAATGCAATATTTACACTGTTTCAAGTCTGTGATCTTCAGATGTTGTCATGTATTTGATGATAATTTACAAACCTCATAAACTAATTTACAAACCTCATATTTTATTCACAATAGAATATAGATAACATCAAATGTTGAAAGTGAGACATTTTGAAATGTCATGCCAAATATTGGCTCATTTTGGATTTCATGAAAGCTACACATTCCAAAAAAGTTGGGACAGGTAGCAATAAGAGGCCGGAAAAGTTAAATGTACATATAAGGAACAGCTGGAGGACCAATTTGCAACTTATTAGGACAATTGGCAACATGATTGGGTATAAAAAGAGCCTCTCAGAGTGGCAGTGTCTCTCAGAAGTCAAGATGGGCAGAGGATCACCAATTCCCCCAATGCTGCAGCGAAAAATAGTGGAGCAATATCAGAAAGGAGTTTCTCAGAGAAAAATTGCAAAGAAAACCATACTGGATGCCCGTGATCTTCAGGCCCTTAGACGGCTTTGCATCAGATACAGGAATGCTACTGTAATGGAAATCACAACATGGGCTCAGGAATACTTCCAGAAAACATTGTCGGTGAACACAATCCATCGTGCCATTCGCCGTTGCCGGCTAAAACTCTATAGGTCAAAAAAGAAGCCATATCTAAACATGATCCAGAAGCGCAGGCGTTTTCTCAGGGCCAAGGCTCATTTAAAATGGACTGTGGCAAAGTGGAAAACTGTTCTGTGGTCAGACAGTTCTTTTTGGAAAACTGGGACACCATGTCATCCGGACTAAAGAGGACAAGGACAACCCAAGTTGTCATCAGCGCTCAGTTCAGAAGCCTGCATCTCTGATGGTATGGGGTTGCATGAGTGCGTGTGGCATGGGCAGCTTACACATCTGGAAAGGCACCATCAATGCTGAAAGGTATATCCAAGTTCTAGAACAACATATGCTCCCATCCAGACGTAATCTCTTTCAGGGAAGACCTTGCATTTTCCAACATGACAATGCCAGCCTGCAGTCCAGATCTTTCACCCATAGAAAACATTTGGCCCATCATAAAGAGGAAGATTTGAAAAAGAAGACCTCAGACAGTTGAGCAACTAGAAGTGTGTATTAGACAAGAATGGGACAACATTCCTATTCCTAAACTTGAGCAACTTGTCTCGTCAGTCCCCAGACGTTTGCAGACTATAAAAAGAAGAGGGGATGCCACACAGTGGTAAACATGGCCTTGTGCCAACTTTTTTGAGATGTGTTGATTTATATATATATATGGCACTGCTCAGGTGTTATGAGAGCCCAGGTTGCTCTGATAGTGGCCTTCAGCTCTTCAAGTTCAATTGCAGAATAACAAACTTTCAAGCATAGCTTCAACAGGACTTCACACAAACTTTGTTTTCATTACAAAAAGCAGAATGGCTGAGATGAAGCATGACGTGAGTCACATGATTGAACCCAGCCAAATAGGTCTTAAAATTCCTAAAAGTGACCTTACTTTTTTTTATTTATTTATTTTTTATCCATGTGCACCCTAATTTAAATACTAATATGCTGACTATGATATGCATTGTTTTTTTTGTTTTTTTTTTCCCTTTTCTAGCCAACTGTTTTATTTACTTGCCAAAGTCAATTTTATCCACATTAGGCACTTGGCAAGTTTTAATTCTGGACTCTGGCTAACTTCTGATCAGATTTCCAACAGCCAGTACAACTAGCCAAGAGAGTAAATGGAAGCTGGCAATACGAAGATCTCACAATCCACTGACAATTCCACTTCAGTACATCCGGAAGACAGGGATGTACTACAGCCAGATAGCAGATGTCGTACAGGAGATTCACAATGGCTGCACCGAAGGACAACACAGGGGCACCATGCAGTCGTGACAGCATAATAATAAACACCCGATCAATACAGACAGGTTTCTATAACATTACAAACGATCAGGACAGTGCAAGGACACTCATGACAATGCAGCACTTAATAGCAGGATGAGGATGCATGTTGCAGACAGGAAGATCACATGTTGTACACTTGACTGAACACTGAACAGAAAATTAAGTCACCAGAACCGTGCACAAATATCTGAGCTAAACGGGAGAAAGTCAATTTGATTTACTCTAATTAGTGCTTCTCACAATGCACATAGCTTAAGAGAAAATACTGCAGTAATCTTAAATTATATAAAGTCCTTATTAGCTTCATTACAAAAATTATGCCTTAATATATTTCTCTGTAATTTTTACCATTATAGCTGTGTACTCAGACTGTGTAAACAAAATTATGTTCAAAAACCATGCACTTTACATCTCACAACAGCATGTCTGGGTCATGTTAAACCTCTAAAACAAGAGAAATTATATATTGCAAGCTGTTTCGCATTACGGGTGTTATGACACTGTTTTCAGTATAATTAAGCACATTTAGCAACCATATTCTTATTATTGTAATGCATGCATGTTTTATTTTTTCATTATTTATTCCCATAATTCTAAACAATGATTCTCATTAAATTTATATTACTGTAATGCTTTTAAATAGTTGATCTTTTTCACATTACAGTAATGAGGTATCAACAAACTTCAGCAGACAACTTTTAGTTAGAATACTACTTTTTACAATATTTTCTGTAAATCAGCTCTAAAAAGTAGTATAATTTGACTTGATCTATTATTTTTGATTTATTTAGTTAAACTTTACAATAAGGTTCCATATCAAGGTTAGCTGATGCATTAACTAATATTAACTAGCATTGAACATTGTTACAGTACTTATTAATTCATAAACATTTTAGTTCAGGTTCATTAATGTTACCAGATGCAACTTTTGATTTTAATAATGTAATAGTAAATGATGAGATTAACATTAACTGAGGTTAATAAATGCTTCAGAAGTATTTTTCATTGTTAGCTCATGTTAACTGGTGTAGTAAGTAAACTAATGTAAGCTTATTAATAAGCTTATTAAGTGATACTATTTATTTATTTATCCATTTGCTTTCATTTCATGGAAAAGAACATCTCAACAGAGAGAGATAGAGAGAGAAGAACAATATGAGTTTGAGCAAACCATAACAGAATTGTAATTTTTGTTTGAACTAATAAGACACAGATTTATTAAATACAAATGTGAATTGTAAAACATGAATGTCACTGTATTGTGTTTCATGAAATATTTCCCAATTGTCAAGCCCTTTGCATAAACAGCTGCTCTGTTTGCATCCATCTAAACACCTCTGGTTACCTGGAGCCAAGGTTTCATTTTCAGCAAACAGAATTCTGCGGCGAAACCCCACACCAGTTGATTTCCCTGGCTGGCATGCTGAGAGACGGCTAATAAACAAATTGACCTCGCTATGAGAGGACAGGTTGAACGAAACACACTCAGGCCACATAAATCTGTCAATTAGACACAATCAGTACAATCAAGAACAACAGCGGTAGGTGCTTCGGCCTTGTAAACACCTCACTATGGTTTGATTTGGGAAGCTCTCCTGAGAACTAATAAGTGGGAAGCTTGCAAAGTACCTCTTCCGTTTCCTTTTGTTTTTATTTTTTTTTTAACCATGCAGATTGCATAATACATTAATGACTGTCACTTAAAAAAACATAATATCTGACAGTGATAGACATGAAAATCAGTTGGAGAGAAACATTACAAACAAGATCTTTTAAATAACTTAACAGCAAAGCGATTAAATGGAAAATTACATTAGCATTTCAATCTACTGAAATTCTATTAAAAATGCATTTCACCCAGTAAGAATTTACTCAGGAATATCTGATTTATAACATTAAGGGACATTAACGATCTAAGCACATTATATGAAGCGTATGGTGCAGATGCACTTAGGAAGTGTCCGAATCCTCTTTTGCTAGTTTAACGATGGAAAAAAATGGTCAGCGCGCAAGGTGCATGAATGAGTCATGGGTCTGTTTTGGGCGTAACGTGCAATAAACCAATCAGATTCTCATCTCCCATTCCCTTTAAATGCTAGGTGCGTTTGCACAATTGTGGATTCGCTATTTACATGGCCGGAATATAGACACCCTCAACCTGAATACATGTGTGTATTACCACTATTGGTTAAATAATTAAATAATTAGCCTATCTCATTCATCATTACTGCAAATAGGTAATTCTGACACATTTTTAACTATACTTTAACTATATATTAACAATAATCTTTTACATTGTAATCCTTTTATTTTTAATAATTGGCATGTTTGTGTGCTGCTGCACGTCCCTGTGTTTGTAACAAGCAAAGTGTACGTGCACCTATAGGTGCATATCACTAATGCGCTCTATGAATAACAAAACAAATAAAAAATACTGCGGCATTGACTTTAGACCAGGTTTTTGTTGGTCAATAGCACAGTTATTTTCAGTTGTCTCAAAATAGCAACACGCCAACAATGCACCTGATCACACCAGCACACCCATGGGTGAACAAATGGGTGCAACGTGGTGCTGGATGTGAAAATGATAACTGCGTCGGGCTGAAATTAGCAAAAGAACACTTGTGTCACGCCTGCCGTCGCATTGCACGGAGTGTATCATAGGGCCCTAAATGCAATGTTTTGGGTCATTTTTAACTCAAGTATGACATAATGGCCCAGTTTCACAGACATGGCTTAGATTAAGTCAGGATTAGACCTTAGTTTAATTAGGACATTTAAGTAGCTTTTATAAATGTGCCATCTTGAGATAAAACGATGGGAGTGACACATTTTAAGATAAAGTTGTTTTCAGTTACAACAGCTCAAACATTCATTTTAGTCTGGAACTAAGCTTAAAGGATTAGTTCACTTTTAAATAAACTTTTGCTGATAATTTACTCACCCCCATGTCATCCAAGATGCCCATGTCCTTCTTTCTTCAGTCGAAAAGAAATGAAGGTTTTTGATGAAAACATTCCAGGATTTTTCTCCTTATAATGGGCTTGAATGGGCACCAGACGGTTCAAGGTCCAAATGACAGTTTCAATGCAGCTTCAAAGGGCTTTAAATGATACCAGACGATGAATAAGGGTCTTATCTAGTGAAACGATCAGTCATTTAAAAAAAATAAATAAAATTTAAGTTTTATAAGCACAAATGCTCGCCTTGCTCTGTTCTCGGATGCGCATTCGTGACGTCACGTAATACGCAATTACATTGAAAAGGTCACACATGACATAGGCGGAAGTACCAAGTCAGTGTTTACAACTTGAACGTGCAAATATTCAAGTCAAACGCTGTTTACAAAAAAAAAAAAGGCAAAACAACAATGTCGGACGAGGAGAAGATGAGTTTTTCACCCTGCCCTACCTTTTTGAACCCGAATACACAGAGGAAGAAATTAGGCAGATGGAAGAGACTGCTGCGGCGACACACACCTCTCCAGCATCGGGCAGACGTGGTGGTGCACATGTGGCAAATGCCAACCATTGCCAACAGAGGAAGAATCTCAATGCTGCCACGACTGGACCATTTCAATCCCGCCATTAGAATCAGTCAGTGAGTCCCTGTTTCCATCTCGCTGCATTACAAAATGGATTTCCACTGTTACTAAGCAACAGTGTCGCACACCGGACGCGAAGCTCAGCACCGCGCCACGTCTTTTAAAATTCGAACGCATTGTTTTCTATGAATAGGGACTTTAAGCAACAGCCACTGATGGAACGGCAACGGTGTTCTGATGTTGTATTGCGCATGCACGACTTTAACTGCTACTTCGTGACGTTCTACTGTAACCGTCTACTACGGGAGAACAGCTGATTTGTCGCAGTCGTTACAACGTGAGAGAGTAGTAAATGTTATGTTTTATGGTATATGACATTGTAATTGCATCAGTATATGATTGTACCACTTGTCTTTTATTTCAATCTGTGTTGATATGTTTTAAACTTAAGCTAATTTTAACGTTTTTTTCCGTTTGTACAAAGTTATGTCTGCTGTTGGCAACAACACCTCAGGCAGCATTGAGATTAGAGATGATGTGAAGCGAACAATGTAAGTATGCCTAAACATCCTCTTAAAAAAAACATATGATGTATAATGTATACACCGGCGGCGACATTCGGCGCCTGTCCGCGGTGCCCAGCTACGACTCAAAATCCTGCCGCGCCACAGAGCGCCATGTACATGGTTTTACATTAAATGTATATTATATTTCTCTCAAATCGTCATTAATGTACATACTGACTTCACCCTGTGCTGCAAGATACATTAGTTTTACACTTTAACACCTTGAATAAAGTCTAAAAATGTATAATAAACGTAGCCTTTTCTTTCATTTTGCTCTGTTGTGCCATTTTCCATGTACACTAACCTCAGTGCGAAATATTAAAGCATATGTAATGTTTCCCTGTTGACGTAAAACACTCCCATTGTGCAGCTCTTCTATCAGGAGTCGAGTCAAAATTGAGCTTGCGCGTATATAATGTGCGCGTCCGGTGTGCGACCCCCTTTAGAGGTGTTTTTGTTCTGATGGAGAAGGGTATGACAGTCTGATGGTACTGACAACACAGGATGGAAGAACCATTAGTTGTTTTACCTTTTTTTGTAAACGGTGTTTGACTTACCGTGTGTCTCAATCAGCTCCCTAGTTCAGTAGTCAGGGCACTGATCAGGGAATCAGCCACATTCACTTTCATGATATACTGATTCACGACCTAGGGAACTAGGGAGCTGATTGAGACGGGTTAGTATTTGCACATTCAAGTTGTAAACACCGACTCATACTTCCGCCTATGCCAAGCGTGACCTTTTTAACGTAATTGCGTATTACGTGACATCACGAATGCGCATCCCAGAACAGAGCAAGGCGAGCATTTGTGCTTATAAAACGTAAACTTTTTTATTTTTTTTATTTTTTAAATGACCAATCGTTTCACTAGATAAGACCCTTATTTATCAACTGGTATCATTTAAAACCCTTTGAAGCTGCATTGAAACTGTCATTTGGACCTTGAACCGTCTGGTGCCCATTGAAGCCCATTATAAGGAGAAAAATCCTGGAATGTTTTCATCAAAAACCTTAATTTCTTTTCGACTGAAGAAAGAAGGACATGGACATCTTGGATGACATGGGGGTGAGTAAATTACCAGCAAAAGTTTATTTAAAAGTGAACTAATCCTTTAAGCCTAACTGGGGGAATGTGAAAGTATGTAAATGTTAAAGTATGTCAAGTATGAAATTTGAATAAATAAATAAATAAATAGAAATAAAAAGTATATGCTTTTTCAGCAAAAAAAAACAAAACAAAAAAAAAAAAAAAACTATACTGTAAACAATTACCATGATATACACTAATTTTCAAAAGTTTGGAGTCAGTATTTTATTTATTTATTTATTTATTTATTTATTAATACATAAACGTCATCAATAAATGATAATAACCAGAAATGTTTCTTGATCAGCAAATCAGCACATTAGAATGACTTCTGAAGGATCATGTGACACTGAAGACTGGAGTAATGATGCTGAAAATTCAGCTTTGATCACAGAAATAAATAACATTTTAAAATATATTACAAAAGAAAACAATTTTAATAAATTGCAATAGCATTTCCGTTCAGACTTTTGAATGGTCTTGTATTATTATTCATTCCATGATCTAAAAGACAAAGTTGACACTTAAATAAAGCAACTGAGAACTAGATTAAGACTCCCAAGGTATGACGAAAAAAAAAAAAAAAGCACAGTACAGCTTTGTCATTATACAAAATTAGCAGGTGATTAAATGCATCACACAATTCAACCTCTGAAAACCCTGCATGGAAATAACTTAAAATGAGCATGAAAGACAGCATGCGAGAATATGCAACAAATTCCGAAGCTAAATGATCCTTATCCTACACATTAAAATGAGCGGTGCACATAAAAAAAAAAAAAACAAAGAAAAAAAGTTAAAACCCAGCTAACTACGTGACCAAAGTGTTATACATGGGAGATTTACAAAGTCTAAGAACCTTCCAAGAAAGTTCTGATGTGTGAGGAAAGTGAAACAGGACACTGCAAAGTGCGCCACAGGGAGAAACTTCCCAGTTTGAAAACTTCCAAAGAACAGTATTCATGCCTTATATACACTGGATATAGGACTAATTAGCAACGTGGCTTTACTTTAATTCAGTGGATTAGGGATGTAATACTCGTTTAAATAGTAGACTTCCTGTACATCATCCAACGCTTAAAGTCTCAGCGAGTTCTTAAAGTGTTTCAGGGCACTAAGCTGTTCCTTTCTTGTCAGTGCTTCGGTTCATATATTTCCCCAAAGCTTATAATTTGTGACAACAGTCTGCTAACCCAAGTAGAACAGGTGCTATCTTGTATGCTTTGCAAATTAGATTTGTTGAATATTAAACAGGGGGGCAGTCAGCTCAAGGTAAACATATTGCACACATCAGTGTCTCCCCGAGGTGCTTGCACAATGACAACAGAAAGTGTTTAAAACTTTCGTCGCCTCTAATTTGGGAAAGTGTTTGACTTTTAATCTCGAACATCACAGCAGTGTAATGCATAATGTGATTATGCATTATGCCGTGAATGCTTAATACGGCCAACCGCAAGCTGAAAGGACACAAAGTCGGATTTTGCAATAAGCTGGACCTAATATTCATTTGTAAAAGTCAGCCACAGTAGCTTTATTATAACTTATTATAGATGCTGATATGGTTTAATGCCAAAAAAAGACTATGCTGTTCAAAATGGAACTGTGGATTAATGATTTTAATTTATCCTTCCCATCTTTTCACGTATACAGAAGTTCTGCACTAAACAACAAATAAACTACACCAGACTAATAGGTTTGTTTATCGGCATGCAACGCATGCATTGTTGAACACCTGATTAGCTAAGGGAATTATGCAAATCAGGCTATGACTTCATTTAAATATGCATTGTTCAGGCCCACCTAGTTAGAAAGCAGTTTAGTCACATGCATCAAAGACCATCCAAGATTGTTGTTCACATTTATCAGCCAGGTTTTATCCATCTATTTTCACGCAAATTTTGGGATATTGCATGAAAAAAAAAAAAAAAAAAATGCTGGATGGAAATACCAAAATGCCAACAAAGTTTCCAAAATGAAAAAAATAAAAAAAATAAATAAAAAACATGTGTGAGTATACATGATAATTTGTGCAAAATAAATAAATTCTTAATTTGTTTTGGGAGCACAAATTAAAATGAAAGTTATTGATATTTAATATGAAATAAAGAAACAAATATCTGTTCAATAAGGTGAGCTACATTTTTTTTTTTTTTTTGTCATGACCAAGCATCAGTAAAAAAAGTCTATTAAAGCTTTTAGTCTGAAAATGTGTGCTGAGGCTGCAGGAGATATGTCAGCAAGCCTTTTATTCTGAAATACTGCATAGTTTCCTGCATAGTTTTTTGTTTTGTTTTGTTTTGTTTTTTGGAGTTGTCATGACCCCAGCCTGTGTTCCCCTGATCTAGTGTGGACTTTTATGTTATTTCCTGTTCTGTGACATGTTTTGTAGTCCTTTGTAGTTTTTCATGTTGATAAGTTCTTTGATTGTTCCCAGGTGTGTCTTGTTTGCCAATTAACCCTTGTGTATTTAAATCCCAGTATTTCTTGTGTTCCTTGTTGAGTCTTGTCCTATATGGATGTATGTTTGGTGTCACTCATTCGATTCTCTGGTTCTCTATTGTTTTTTTGTTTTTTTAAATTATTAAACACTTTTGCATATGGATCCAGCGCTCCCCTTGTTTTTGGGTTCACCTGAAATCACATGAGTAAGGCAGTATTTGTTATAAATGATTTATCCATGTTGTGTTTTTTGTTTTTTTCATGTGCCCATAATCTTTAATCAAAATAACTTTCCCTTCCTCTTCTCTGATGACGTGCTTACTGGCTTGAGGGCGGGGCAATCTGTCACCTACATGAGATCCACCAATAGCAAACCACAACCATCCAATCAATTCCCATTTCACAAAATCAAGCCCCGCCCTACATGTTTTCTTGTTCGAGAATCCTTTTCATTCAGATATGCATCACAATAGGAAAGAAAAGACCATCATGACTTCCGTTTCATGCCGACTTTAGTGAAATCGTTTATAGGCTCATCGCTTCTACTGCAACACTTCTAAATCTGTTTGGTGTTGTGAACGGTGATGGAGACACATACAGAAAGAGTTCTCAGCCTATCGAGTGAGTTGATGGAGTAGAGCTCAGATAACAAACACAATCCAGTGTCACTGGAAATGATGTGCTACAAAGTATGAAATTTATTTCACCATGGGAAGCGAGCATGGCACCTCACAGCTCACTATTCTGTTTCTGTTTTTACACGCCATTGAGTCACCAATGGGCCGTTGCGAACTCTGGCTCCAGTCAGATTTTCAGAAGTGAGCACTATTGTGCGGGAGACTAAACACAGACAGTGATGTATCAGAGCGTTTAGACGCTATAAAAGGACACTGTTCTGTCTCAGCTGTTGAGAAAATGATGCTTTGAAACTCACTGCGATTGAGCCAAATAATCGCACCATTGTTGTTTCTGGAGCAACATTCCTGTTAAACAACAAAGTACTAATTCTATCCTTAACATTAGCCATTAACTACTCTTGGAACCCAGCACAACTAACGTTAACATCCATCGCAGGTGTTCCAAGCACTAAATGAATATGCAAATGGATGAGTAATGTATCCCAGGCAACAGCGAAGAACCATTTACTCACCTTTCAATCATCCATTACACTAAAACAAAGTCATTTCACTCGGCGACCATCTTTGAAACGCTTCTCGGGCAGCTATTTCAGTCATGCAAGGACAGCTCCAATCTCCCATCATTAAAATCTCCAAAGTCATTCACCAAACTTAGTTAAATTTCATATTTAATATCACCAATAAAATCTGACAATTGTCTCATAAGTTGTGTTTCTAAATGTGCAACTCATGACAAAATACTGCATTTTTCAGGCTGGACCAGCCAATGTGCATGTGCGGTCATAAGTGTGTGTCTCAGTACTCTGACTTTTTCTAAAGCAACCGGAGCTTCTAATGGCAGCTGCAGTGATGCAATGACTTTACCTTTGGCTCTTTTATTTAGGAGGCGGGACTTATTACACCATACTGAACACTGCACGTTCTCCCATTTCTCCCAGTCTTTATGTCAACATACTGTAACACAAAGCATTTGAATGTGCATTTGCAGTGAAATTAAAATTTGGAAGCAAAGGTGTTATGTTCCTCTTTTTTTTTTTTTTTTTCAATTTAATAACAAGCATTGACATGTATTAAAAACATGTGATCATTTGTAGATTTGATGTCACCTCAAATTATTACGTGAGTTTCACCAAGAGCAGAGATTTCAAGGCTTTCACAGCAGAAATAAACTATGGTAAAGTTGGTTTTATATCCGCACATTCGGACATCCGTATTCAATAGCCTTGTTAATCACACTACATTGGACATTCAGTGGACATTCACAAGTAAATATGCCATTACAACAATACTTGCCTATTTTGATCGACTGTGAAAAATCTTGTAAGTTGACAATCGTTGGTTGTCAATATCATGTCACTGCTTAAAATTTGCAAACATTAATTTATTGCACATTTATTGGAAAGTCTGAATTTATCAGAAGTCCGAATGTACGAATATAAAACCAACTTTACCCAAGTCAGAAATGAACGCGACAACATCAGTCAAAGTACGTTGCTTATAATTTTGCATGTTTTGCATGTCTGTGTGAATGAACAGCGAGGTTTCGTCTACTACACAAACTCGAACATACGTTAGACGCTTACAGCGTTTTCAACATCTGTCTTCTGAATATATGAGGACATGAATTTATCCCCAGAACTGCTCTGGGCCACTTCAGAGATTTTCACTGTTACATTTGTGGAAAAAAAAGCTTTAACTTGGAAGAAATTTTAACAGAAATATATTACCATGATATAGTAAAATGTACTGCTCAAAGTAATAATAATATTACATACATTGTTGGTAAGGAATATCATACAACCAAGATATTTTTCATCCATGCTTTAATATCAAACAGATCTGTCATGCAGGATCTTATTTGACAAAAAAATAAAAATGCAATGTTTTGTTGTAAATTAATTGTAATTTTTCATTTAAGATTGATAATTAATTGTTACAGTTTGATTAATTAATTTCATTACACTTTTGTTGATGGAAAATTTTTGTATGTATTAAATCATATAACACAGGGAAAATAAAATAGATTTAACGGAGCCCTAAATTAAAAGGTGGCTTAATGCAGTTTAATTTTGAACAAACAAGTTGTTTACATTCATTCTCAAGGTCTAACAAACGTGTGGAGAGCTTATCCTTCCACATTAATGGTAAATATCATGATTCGTGATAAATATCTATATCATATGATATGGAAAAATAACATTGTCATAATATTTCAGGTCCTATTGCCAGGCGCATTATGAGAATAACGCAGCTGTCAGCTATGATTAGATGGGGTAGGGGGAAATTGGGCTATAGTTTTCATTCCTTTTGGGTGGGTTTTGAGTAACCTTTGGGCTGGACATTTTTCTGGGACCTGGCAACCCTGAAATAAACTTTTTTTCTGTAACGTTAGAAATCTTTATTGTCACTTTTGATCAATTTAATGCATCCTTGCTGAGTAAAAATATTAATTTCTTGAAAACAAAGAATTGTTTTCTTTAATTGTCTTTCGAATTAGAGAATTTAAAAAAAATAATAATAATCCTTTGAATGACTATAAGTATGCATGAATTCAAAACTCATTTTGTATACATTCTGAATAATGTTACTCAAGTTATTGTCTACAATTCATCAATGCATAGTATTCCAAATGCAGTGAAACAACTCTGAAATAGCTTTCTTTTTTGCTTGACATCAACAATCCCTCTTAAATTTCAACCCCTCCAAACAATCTCCAACCTTCTGACTCCCTTACCCATTTTTCATGATCCAATCAATTGCCAACATATACAATTGCCTCCCACAATCCATTTTTTCTCATTGAATATCCGGTTGCACTTACAAATATGTCCCATTACAGAAGTAAAATGGATCACATTGAACTAAACATACTGAGATTGGTATTAGAACATCAAATTCCCACGTTTATTGGTGTATGAGAAGCTGCGAGATGAATCTCAGACAACTGTTGTC
Source organism: Chanodichthys erythropterus (assembly GCF_024489055.1). NCBI lineage: Eukaryota > Metazoa > Chordata > Actinopteri > Cypriniformes > Xenocyprididae > Chanodichthys > Chanodichthys erythropterus. The sequence continues at coordinate 7,034,455 of NC_090232.1, read as the reverse complement.
TAACATGCCTTCTGAAATCAATCCTAAAATATTGTGAGAGACATTGAAAACCAATCTCTAACAAAACCGACAAAGATTAGCAATGACAAGCGCCTGGATTTTATGAGAAAGCCTCAGTTTTATGAGGCCAGGCTGCATGTGAAAAGCAAACCATCACCTGCATGACTGAGGATCTTAACTGAGCCGAAGACAAAAGGGGAAAGCGAATGTCTGAAATGTCGGCACACACACTCCGATTGCATATCAGCTATCAGACCTCATTAGCATATCCCTGCATGCACGAAACAAGACGAGACACTTCCAAAAGTTTCTTTGAAAGCGTGGAGCAGCTTGATTTTCTTTCAAGATTTTTTGGGGGTGAAACAGAAACAAGGCTTGGGCGAATATGAACTGCCATAACAATGCGTCTATGATCTATTATTTCTCAGAGTCAGAGAGAAGTTTCATTTACATGATGAGCACTCACATGGTGAAATAGTATGGAACCATCTTGTTGGTGTGGAAACTTAAACTCATATTTTTGAAATGGTTATGACATGTTTTCTACATGCAACTGGCATGCATTCATTTCATGAGCTGTTGCACAAAATGGCAGTGTTTCGAGAACATATTCTGCACGTTCCAAAGGGAATATAGCACCAGCCATCGATAATGAGATCTTGGCTGTATGATCACCGTCCTCTATCTATCATATGTCCTCAGGCACTGATATGCTCACTATGAGGACACTTAAAATACAACCATATGTTTACTTATAGCCCCATATGAAACATGTTCATTTGCAAGACCAAGACTTGAATAATAAAACACCCCTTGACAGATACAGCAACTTCACGCTGCTGCAGATTGTCTAAAATTGACAATTAGAAGTATTAGGATTGCTGAAAAGTATTAAATGGCCCTACTTTGGCTTGTTTTCCCTCTTTAGATTAATTCGATTCTCAGCACAGCATGTGGTTTTTGACTGGAACAAACCTTTCCATAATTTTATTTATTTATTTATTTATTTTTATTTTCCCATAGTACAGTCTTAATGATGTGAATTCTTTTCAACAGAAGGAATCCTTCATTTTCTGCTTGGATGGCAGCAGAAAGTATTGCTGGATGAATCTTGCTGGGCTTGTTGTTGTTTGACCTGCGGCCAAATGCAAAGATCTGCCAGCTAATTGGCACATCTGCAGCACATTTTAATCGAAAGCATACACTGTGACAGAAATGCCCTTTTAAACAGAAGGGGCATGTATAGAGTATAAAAAAATGTATTAAAAAAAATTCAGTTTGTAACTCAGTTAATAAAGTTGCATTAATGTAGGTAAAAAACAGTGTCTAGTCGGCACCGATAGCCTAGTGGGCAGCACGCTGACAGTGTAGTTGCATTTTGGGTGTCCCGAGTTAAAGTCAAAGGCAAAAATGCTAAATAAATAAATAAATTAGGGATGCACCGATGTCGATACTAGTATTGGTATCGGGCTGATACCAAGCTCATGTACTTGTTCTCATAAAAATACCCCTGATACCAAAGACCGATACCTCACGTGACACAACTGACAGAATCGTCCGCACACAGAGACACCGACGGCAGCTGCAGAAACAATGTCAGCCTCAGAGGTGTGGAAATACTTCAGAATTAATGATGACAACACACACATTGCAAACTGCATGCTTTCAATCACAGTTCGTTATCGATTAGTGAAGGTGGGATAGGCGGAATCGCGCTGAATGACTCTCTTTCTCGCGCGCAATCCCAGTTCTCTCAAACAGTGCGTGATCAGTTCTCCTCGCGCCTGAATGGTCAAATGCACACATAGTTTTCAAAATGTCAATCGTGTGGATTATCTCACGTAAATACACAGTCGGTTATGGCTTAAGTGGACGTAACATTTGGGTGAAAACAGGATATGTGTCAGTATCGATAGATTCGGTCTTAAAGGGACCGTAGCCTATATTTGTCATTAATAATAAAACAACAAAAGATGTTAAATAAATGTATACATGGTAAATTAACCTACTGTATCTGAAAAACAAGTTTATTTAATTTGTATCTCTATATTATTTGTTGTATTGTTTGTAATTTGTTTGTAAATTTATTTTTATATAACAACAATTATATATATATATATATATATATATATATATATATATATATATATATATATATATATATATATATATATATATATATATATATATATATATATATCAGTAATTATGCCTATTGAAGGTTATTAGACACTGTGAAATTTTTGTTCTTTAAGTTTGTGACAAGCACATAAAAAATATAACTTTTTTTTTCATTAGAGTAATAATAAAGAAGCTGTCCTACATTCGTTAGTCTCACTGTGTTGTGCAACATCACAAAAAAAAAAAAAAAAATGTATATATATATAAATATATAAATATATATATATATGTGTGTGTGTGTGTGTATATATATATATATATATATATATATATATATATATATATATATATATATATATATATATATATATATATATATATATATATAATATACACACACACACACACACACACATATATATATATATATCGGCGAGTACTAGAAAAAAGTATCTGTACTCGTACTCTGTCCTTAAAAAATGGTATCGGTGCATCCCTAAAATAAATAAATAAATACAAATAAAGTTTAAAAATTAACAGCAGAAACATACAAAAAATACCTAGAAATCAGATCTAAAAATGGTCCATGACATTTTTAAAATTTTGCCAATAAATGTTGAATTGATATTGTATATGAGAAAATAAAGCATCTCTGCCTTCAACATGTTTCCATATTCTCTTAATCTATAAGGACTGATAGAAGCATACGCTGATACATTTAGACAATCCATCCAGCTACATTTTCGTGCTGCTCGAGGCATTAAAATGTGACTTAAAAGAAGAAAGAACTCAGACCCTGGAACAAGGAGAATAGAAGATGCAGACATGGCTAAGAACGCTGGTTATCATTTGATCAGTGCATTGGAACACCAAATGCGACATGTCGTCCTACGGCATGCCTCTTCCCATTACAAATCCAAATAATGAGTGTCTGGTTGAAAAAAAAAAAAAAAAGTTTGCATACAAGCATATGTAATTCTAACTTTGCAACATCTGTTGCCCTTGAATCACTTGACTTGAAATAAAGCAAGACCCCACTGAGCCAATTATTTTGGATATCTGTGGCACAGCGGCTCCCACATTAGCAACACTTTCAGAGGATGTTTCTGCCCGGTAAAGTAAGCGTTACAACGGTTATGGTGCAAAGGAGTTCATTCGCATCACGGTCACTGTCCATGAATTTCACTGTCACTTGAAAACTCACGCAGATGTAGGAGGCAAAATCAGTGATAATGATACCATGATTACCAGCCGCCGTGGGGGGATTTGGTCTGTTGAGAAATTACCCAATTTCATTGTACTCAAAGTTTGGCTTGGAACTTTGCAAGTCGAAGCCCTTTAACGCTACTGATTTTAAATTAGTTAGTGAGACGGCTGGATTCGAAGTTAACCCATGATGAGTGGGGACTGAAGTCTGAAGCTTTAATCAGGGTGTTTTAATTCTCGAGCTGCTAAGAGACTTTGTGTTTTCATTCTTCGGGAGTCATTCTGAACAACAGTGGAGGAACATCTGCTTTAGGCCAATTTAATATTTATGATGTGGCAAATGAAAGAGATATATATGCTCTTCAGTCATGCTCAAAATTATTCATACCCTTGGTAAATATAACCAAAGAAGAATCTTTATCATTAATACCTTTGATCTTTTATTAAAAAAATAAATAAAAAAAAATCTACAAAATTCCAACCTTTCATTGGAGAATAATTATTTAGAACTGAAGTGAACTGAAGAGAAGAAGCACCAACATGGAGCTGGGAATATGAAGGATCTGGAGAGATTCTGCATGAAGGAATGGTCTCTGATCTCTTTCAGGTGTTCTCCAAACTCATCAGGCAACTACAGGTGAAGACTCAGAGCTGTTATCTTGGCTAAAGGAGGTTGCAAAAAGTATTGAATAAAAGGGTATGATTAATTGTGAGCAGTGTGCATTAGAGAAAGCATTTCACTCATAATGAGATTTTCCTCCCACTTAAAATTAGTATTCTCCAATGAAAGGTTGGAGTTTTGTAGATTTTTTTAAATAAAGAAATCAAAATTATTAACGATGCATATTTATTTTCACAGCCTTCTTTGGTCATATTTACCAAGGGTATGAATAATTTCGATATAATTTGATATATATATATATATATATATATATATATATATATATATATATATATATATATATATATATATATATATATATACGATATGATTTTCTCATGATTTATTTTATTTTATTTTTTTTTTTTATTATTTCTAAGACAAAATGCTGCATATTTCTTTGTGAAATAGAAATATCTTTGGTCAAATAACAAAACTAAATTGAAATTTTAGAACTAATCCCAAAAAAGTGCCTCCAATTAGATCTTCTAATGCTGTTCCCTTTCGAGGGAACTCCACACTGCGTCCAATAGGATCGCTTTGGGAACGCCGTCAGCATGATTGCGTCTGATGCATGTATGTCAACTTAGCCAATAGCGAGAGTGAACGTCACGGGCGGGTGACGTCAAGACCAGGAAAGGATAAATACACATCCGGCCAGACCGGCTTCAGCTTTACTGCCTCAGCAAAGCGTTCTATGTCAAACTGTGTGTCTTATTTATTGTTGTCTGTCAGTTACGTATATACAGAAGCATTCTCACAGTCATGGCGAACACAGCCGCATTTAAACAGTGTACTCTTCCGTGTCCCCGCTTCCTTACGGGTGGAGATACACATGTTTTGTGCGTGATGTGTTTGGGAGTGGAGCATGCTCTGGCAGCCTTCGAGGGGGCTGACTGTGAGCATTGCGAGAGGCTGCTGCTTCGCACGCTCCGCTCCTGCCTGTCACTATTTGAGAAGGGTGATCAGGCTTGCGTTCCCTCTGGTTCTGGACCCGCTGCTGCCGAGGCACTGCGGAGAAAGACATCATGGGGATCACAGATGGATCTCACGGAGGGGTTGGAGATGGGCGTGAGCGCTCTTTCTCTGCCTTCACCCGGGAGATCTGTCGCTCAATCTCTGGGTTCGGAAGCCCGCGCTGCGGTTTCTTCCGCCCTTGGAGAGAGCCAGTCGTTTCAACACTCCAGTTCTGAGGAGGTGGATGTGTTGATCGTCGGATTGGGGGAAGAGGATTCGCCATCTCTTTCCCCTGCATATGAGGAGCTGGTGGAGGTGATAACTCGCGCTGTTGCCAAATTAAGTATTGAATGGCCGGCCGAGAAACAAGGCGCTCGTCCGAAAAGCAAGTTAGACGAGCGTTTTCTCACATCTAATGTATCACCTTCACCACAGGGCCTTCCGCTTTTTCCCTATTTGCATAGTGAGCTGTATAGATCGTGGAAGAAACCATATTCTGCATGTTTATTCAGCCCTCAAGTGAAAACATACAGCGATATAAGAGGGCTGAAAGATTATGGCTATGGGGCGGTGCCAAGGGTGGAGCAGACGCTTGCGAGCTATCTGTCTCCCGCCTCAGCATCGTCCATGAAGGCCCCAACGCTTCCCACTAAACATTTAAAGATCACATCAGGATGAGCATTTTGCAAGCATATCAAGCCGACCTGCTGAGGGATTTGAATGGCAGTGAAGGGATAGGCCCTGACGCAGTTCGCGAACTGCGGCGAGCCACAGATTTATCTCTCAGAGCCACCAAGGAGTCCGCTAGAGCTATTGGGCGGTCCATGGCAGCCTTGGTGGTGACAGAAAGGCATCTGTGGCTCAGTCTTACTGACATGAAGGACAAAGATAGGGCTTTTCTCCTTGATGCTCCGCTTCAGCATTCTGGTCTGTCAACACAGTCGTCGACAGGTTCCAGGAGGCAAAGAAGCAAGCGGAAGCATTTAAAAAATATCTACCGCGCCGCCACCAACCCTCTGCTCACGCCCAGCAGCCCCAGCCGTCAAGCTCCTCATATAGGCAGCAGCAAAAGGAGAGTGTCGCATCTCGTGCTCCACCTCAAAAATACGGTGGGCTCGGTCGGCACTCTCAGCCCTAGCCTTCTAAGCAGAAGACCGATCTGAGGGTCGTGCTTCAAGCGAAGAAGGCTGCGGGCCAAAAGAGGTCCTGACGCCACTGGTGTCTGGTCTGTGAGGGCGGCCCCCCGCGGGGTGGAGTGGTGTTCACCTCATTATACGGTGCCCACTCTGCCAACCCTGCCACCCTCGGTGCTTCGGGGCGCAGCAGTTTCCAGCGAGCTCGTGACCCAGCGTCCACAAGACACTGCGTCACACTCGCAGCCTCTGAGGAGGTTAAAAATACAGTCAAATCGGTTAGTTCCTGCCAATATGCTTCAGGTCACCGAGATGGCTGTGTTAAATACATCAGAGACCAGTCTCGAGAGGCAGGTTCCCTTAGTAGATTTTCTGGCAGAGTGGAAACTTCTACCAAATAAATCACTATGGGTCCTGCAAACGATAGAGAAAGGGTACAGAATAAAGTTTGGGTTCCGCCCACCTCGATTCAACGGGGTGCTACATACATTAGTGCATACCGAGCAGGCTCTGATAATGGAACAGGAAGTAAAGACCTTACTAGCGAAGGAGGCTATAGAACAGGTCCCTGTAAAAGACAGAGAGTCAGGTTTTTACAGCCGATACTCCAAAAAAGGATGGAGGGTTGCATGCCATATTAGATCTTCGCCATCTGAATTGTACAGTCAAGAAACTAAAATTCAAGATGTTGACGTTTAGTCAAATTGTGACTCTCATAATAGATCTAAAGGACGCATACTTCCATGTCTCCATCTTTCCACAACACAGGAAGTTCCTGAGGTTCGCTTTCGGGGGCAAAGCGTACCAATATCGGGTTCTTCCGTTCGGCCTAGCTCTTTCATCCCGCACATTCACGAAATGCGTAGACGCAGCGCTGGCCCCGCTCAGGCTGCAGGGCATACGCATTCTGAACTATATAGACGACTGGCTGATTTTAACACAGTCAGAGGAAATGGCGGTTCGGCATCGAGATGTCGTCCTCGCTCATATCCAAAAGCTGGGGATGAGAATGAATGCCAAAAAGAGTGTGCTTTCTCCAGTACAGAGGACCACTTTTCTGGGCGTGGTTTGGGATTCAGTGACGATGCGGGCATGTCTTTCACCCGCTCGCATCACTGCTATTCTATCAGTCGTGAAAAGAGTAAGGCTAGGCCAGTCACTCACTGTGAAACAGTTTCAAAAACTGTTGGGTCTGATGGCAGCAGCATCCAACGTGATAGCTTTTGGCCTGCTGTACATGAGACCCTTACAGTGGTGGCTCAGGACCAAAGGGTTTTCCCCGAGGGGGAACCCCTTTCGTATGATCAAGATCACGCGGCGGTGCGTCCGCGCCTTGGTTATTTGGAAGAAAAATTGGTTCCTGTCCCAGGGCCCTGTGTTAGGAGCTCAGTGTCGTCGAGCTACTCTCACGACAGATGCGTCTCTCACAGGCTGGGGAGCGGTAATGGAAGGCCGCTCAGCTCAGGGTCTGTGGAGGGACCATCATCTCTCGTGGCACATAAATTGCCTGGAGATGATGGCTGTCTTCAATGCGTTGAAGTTCTTCCTCCCAGACCTGAGAGGCCATCATGTGTTGATCCGGACAGACAACACATCGGTGGTCTCTTATATAAATCGACAAGAGGGTCTGTGTTCGCGTCCACTATGCAAACTGCCGCACCAGATCCTCCTGTGGTCCCTGGGGAAGTTACTCTCCTTGAGGGCAATCTATATCCCAGGGAGCCAGAATATAGGAGCAGACATCCTGTCGAGGCAGGGGCTGAGGCCAGGGGAATGGAGACTTCAACCCGAGGTGGTGAAGCTCATTTGGGAGATTTATGGCCAAGCAGAGGTGGATCTGTTTGCGTCTCAGGATACGACGCACTGTCCACTTTGGTTCTCCCTGACGCATCCAGCTCCTCTGGGACTGGATGCCATGGTACAGACGTGGCCGAGGCTGCGTCTGTACGTGTTTCCCCCAGTTGTTCTGCTCCAGGGAGTTCTGGAGAAAATTCGCCGGGAAGGGATAAGTCTACTGCTAGTAGCACCTTACTGGCCGAGCCGGATTTGGATCTCTGACCTTGTAGCTCTGCTCGATGGCTCACCTTGGAAGATTCCGATCAGGAGGGATCTTCTATCTCAGGCGGAGGGCTCGATATTTCGCCCCCGCCCAGAAATGTGGAACCTGTGGGTTTGGCCTCTGAGGGGGCCAAGCTCATAGAATCTGGTCTCTCAACTGAGGTTGTAGAGACCATCCTTAGCTCCAGAGCTCCCTCCACCAGGAAACTTTATGCCCTGAAGTGGAAAGTTTTCACTTCTTGGTGTCAAGAATGACAGCTAGATCCAGTTAACTGCCCCATTGGTTCAGTGCTGGATTTTCTACAAGATCGTTTCTCTTCTGGGTTGACCCCGTCTACACTAAAAGTGTATGTGTCTACTATTTCGGCTTACCATGCCCATGTGAATGGTACAACTGTGGGGAAGAACCCATTAGTAATCCGTTTCCTGCGTGTCACCCTGAGGCTGAGGCTTACAGTGCGCACTAGAGTTCCTGCTTGTTTATCATCGGCTCCGTTTGAGCCACTGGATACCATCTCAGAGAAGCTTCTGACTCTAAAAACTGTTTTCCATGTCCTCCTTAAAGAGAATAGGAGACCTTCAGGCCCTGTCTATATCCCCCACGTGCTTGGAATTTGCACCAGGGATGGTCAAGGCTTTCCTTTACCCTAGAGTAGGGTATATCCTGAAAGTACTAACCAATGTTCCACGGCCTATAGTGCTGCAGGCTCTCTGTCCTCCTCCATTTGAGAACTCGGACCAGGAAAAGTTGAACCTTGTATGTCCAGTGCGAGCACTGGATGCATATGTCCACAGAGCTGCCCTGTGGAGAAAAGCGGATCAACTGTTTGTCTGTTTTGGGCCGCATAACAGGGGTCACCCTGCGTCCAAACAGACAATGAGCAAGTTGATAGTCGAGGCTATTTCACTGGCTTATGAGTTTTCTGTTCAGCAATGCCCTTTAGCTGTTAGAGCTCACTCTACTAGGAGTATGGCGGCCTCCAAGGCCTTGATTTCTGGAGTTTCCCTTAAAGAGGTCTGTGACGCGGCCGGTTGGTCCTCGCCACTCACCTTTGTCAGATACTATGATCTTGACCTGGACGCAGCTCCCGGGTCCTCAGTGCTTCTGTCTTGAGTGTGCCACAGTTTCACACTACAGGCATTTTGATATTATGGCGTTTTGGTATATCGTTCCCAAAGCGATGCTATTGGACGCAGTGTGGAGTTCCCTCGAAAGGGAACGTCTCAGGTTATGACTACAACCATAGTTCCCTGAGAAGGGAACGAGACACTGCGTCCCTTTGCCATACTCCCTGCATCACTGTGATCGATTTGCTTCGGCAGTTTAGCTGAAGCCGGTCTGGCCGGATGTGTATTTATCCTTTCCTGGTCGTGACGTCACCTGCCCGTGGCGTTCACTCTCGCCATTGTCTAAGTTGACATACGTGCATCAGACGCAATCACGCTGACGGCGTTCCCAAAGCGATCCTATTGGACGCAGTGTCTCGTTCCCTTCTCAGGGAACTATGGTTATAGTCATAACCTGAGACGTTTTCTTGGGAGACGGTTTTGTTTCGGCTCAGCTCCTGCTGTCTGTCTGGTCAAGAGGCTGCAGATATAAGAAGTAAAATCTAAGTACAGCAGTTTTCACATCATTATAAAGGCAAGATTTTAATATTCGCTACAATTTTTATCTTTATACTTTCAAGAATTTTAAATTAAAGGGTTAGTTCAACCAAAAATTAAAAAAAATATATGTCATTAATTACTCACCCTCATGTTGTTCCACACCCGTAAGACCTTTGTTCATCTTCAGAACACAAATATATTTTTGATAAAATCTGATGGCTCAGTGAGGCCTCTATTGCCAGCAAGACAATTAACACTTTCGATGCCCAGGAAGCTACTAAATTTAAAACAGTTCATGTGACTACAGTGGTTCAACATTAATGTTATGAAGCGACCATAATACTTTTTGTGCTCCAAAAAATAATAAATAAAATAAATGAATATATAACGACTTTATTCAACAATATCTAGTGATGGGTGATTTCAAAACACTGAAGTTTCAAAGCTTTACGAATCATTTGTTTCGATTCAATGGTTCGCAGCGTGTATCAAACTGCCAAAGTCACACCTCCAAGTGGTGAACCATTGAAATTTTGAAACATTTATGACATAAAGAAGCCTCATTTACTGAAATCACGTGACGTTGGCAGTTTGATATATATAAATATATATATATATATAAATCTCGAAAAAATCTTCCACATTCCACAGAAGAAACAACCAAGATCAGAGCAGGCAAATTATGAATTTTTATTTTGGGGTGAACTATGCCTTTATGCATGTTTTTCTTCAAGCATTTTAATATGCTGCTTGTCCAAAGCACAAATAATAAAACATCCAGGTATCTTTGGAATACTCGTTTCCTCATACTATGATTTCAGATCATTCTAATTCTAATTTTGATAGTATGTGAATTGAGACACAGCAATTGAAAAATCTCACAGAAGCTTAAAAAGAAGCTTGGAATTGACCTCAAAACACCCTAGCATCATTGCAAGGGGTTTATCAAGGACCACTCACGCATTCTTGCAGAAAATCTAAAAATCGAAAAGTCTAGACTTTTCTTGCTTGAACAATGTATTTCTGTAGTGTTTAAAACAGAACCAAAACTGTCTTCTTACTCAAAAGAGGGATGTCCTCATTTAAACTCACCCGCTTTTTCCAGGTCTTTCAGGTGCTGCCAGACAGAGAGAAAACCCAGAGAACACATCTAAGAATGCATACAGGATCCAATTAATGGAGAGGAGGAAACCTGGAATTCTTGAAAGAGCAAAGGGACCGTCGGGAGACGAATAAGCTGAAGTTAATAGAGGTGAGCATGGTTAAACTTGACCCACAGGGCAAACAAATAAAACTGCAAAGGCTTCATCACACAGAGGCTTTATTTATTTGCCAACATCATATGAGAGAACGTTAGCTTATTAAAGCAATACTGAACCATTTTAAATTGGGAATTTTGGCTACTAAACTGGGCACTTTCGCTAGTCAAAATATTGGAATAACTGATTCATAAAATGTATGCACCTCTTGATGGAAATAACATCACAACATTTGTGGTCAAGATCTTGTACTGACAATGCAAGATACTTGCATTCCCAAAGACCCAAAAGACTTTCAATGAATTTAAGGTCTGGACTCAGAGGTGCCAATTCATGTATGAAAATGATTATTGATGTTCCCTTCCAACCATTCTTTCACAATTTGAGCCTGATGAATCTTGGCATTGTCATCCTGGTATATGACCATGATGTGTCTTCCTACATGGTTGTTTAAGAAATAAAAAGCTACACACTCCATCAATTAGGGTTAGAAGAACTGTTGCAACATATAACATGCTAGAAACATAATAATAACCGCAATAATGAGCCAAACATAGACTTTTTTAAAATAATTTTACAAAAATACTTTACTGAAATTAATATTTGATAGCAGGTGCTCTCAGTCGAGCCCAATCTGATTTGACCCTCCAACCATACTCTTGCATTTCCCTTAGCAAGACTTTATCTATCCCCTTGTGCTGCATGTCCTGTTTGTCAGGCAGGTTTTAGGTTTAGCATGACTGTCACAACAACCTCCAAGCATCATTTTACTGGGGTGAACCTGAATCCCACTGAGAATTCACAAATGGAGTGGTAGCACATCTTCCACATGCTGAGTTTGTGTTCTGGTGTGCTTACGGCTGCAGATGAACATTGATGTAGTAATCCACCGGGATGACGTTTGGATTGGGTCCAGCTGTCTGGAAGTAAAAGGCCATAGAGCAAGACTACAACTGCATATCCCAACAATCCCCACAGCCAGTATCAGAAATTAACTTCTTTATTAAGAGGCAGTATTTGATTTGCCTGTTGGGCATACTTTATATTGGAGGTTTATTTATGTATATATTTATTTATTTATTTTAAATTTTATTTATTTATTTTTTTTTAGCTTTATGAGACCATATTGGTTTTCTAATCATGTAAACAGCATGTCACCCAATTACAGTATGTAATGTAGTTTAATTAAATAACAATATTGATCCATCCATCCATCCATCCATCCATCCATCCATCCTGAGTTTCCAAAAATGTGTGAATCTGCACTTTAAATTAATTAAAGCATTTGTATTTTAAAATGATCAAAGTGCCTTTGAGACAACAGCATATACATAAATTGTACTTATATTTTTGCCCTCTTTGGAAGCAAAAAAATGTCATGCACAATAGAAAAGAAGTTCGGCATGCACAAAAAACACAAGAGTAAGTCTATATATGACTAAGGATTTGAACACTAGCACATGTATTTAAAAATAAAAATAAAAATCTAGTTTCTTTCACATATTCTTTTTTTGAAACCTTGTATATACAAGGTTTACAACATAGTAGAACAATGGATGATGTTTGGAATAAGTTAATATTCCTATTACAGCTCATTAAGCTGCTATTCAAATTCTAATGTCTGCTAAATTTCTTAATTAAATCAATAAATCAACCTATATTTATTGTGCTAAACAGCGGCCTCGACTCAACTGCTTGTCTAATAACTACTTCCAGAATATGCAAAGTCAAGCCCAAAGTAGTCTTTGTATCTCGGTTAATTAACATTAAGCAATACAAGAAACGCTCTTTAATGAACAATGTTTGTTATGATAGCTGTTTGGAGACCCATAACATTGAGCACTGTGCTTCTAATGAGAGCATATTTAGTTTGCATCATCAAAAATGTCAAAGAAAAGCTTTGGAGAAGAAAAATGGGTGGACATTCCCTGCTCAGGCCCATTCTCAAAATAGCCATTAAGAACATCAAGCTCTCATTTCATGCTGCTGCTTCAAAAGGCCCAAGTTGAAGTCCAGCCTGTGTCATACACTGAACCCAAACTTCTGTCTCTCTCCACTGTCCTATAAACAACTAAATAAGGCTAAAAAGCCAATAAACAACATTTAAAAAGAACAGAACCTTATCCAAAAGCACCAGGTATCAAAACCTGTTTCACGCTTACATAACATGGCAGCTGTTTACAGGTTCTGCTCTCAATGTCTGAGACATGTTTGAGTTATCAATTATTGCATAAATAAAGCACTGAATGAAGATGTCGCATGTCAAAATATTACATTCCAATTTGACAGGGCTTCAAATAGCCTCTTCATTTCTTACAAAGACATGAAAAACACAGGCACATGACGAACACAGGTACACGCCATAGAAATGGCCAAACTGGTTCACTGATAAACACTGGATGGACAAGAAAATTAGACAACATTGTGCAGGCACAAAAATAGAGTCTAATACATTACACAGTTTAAATCAAGCTAATAAAGTGCAGTGGTTAACGCTTGGCTGGTAAACAGAATTCTGCTGGTTTGAGTCCCACAAAACAATGTCACCATTTTTGCCCTTCCGAAAGGCACTTAACCACAAGGTACCAAGAGGGCTCGGCCCTGCACTAGAAGTCACTTTGGATAAAAGCTCTTTCTAAATAAATACTAGTAATTTAGCAAGCTATTGCAAAGCCCTTGAGATTGAGATTACATATCCTGTATGGCTAAGGCATGCAATAAAGCTCAGCCTCGTTCTTAAACTTGATTTCGCAGGGAGCGTGTGATTTAAAGGGGCCGCAGCCTGAATCGGTGCATAGTTAATGATGCCCCAAAATAGGCAGTTAAAAAAATTAATAAAAAAAAATCTATGGGGTATTTTGAGCTGAAACTTCAGACACATTCAGGGGACACCTTAGACTTATATTACATCTTGTAAAAACTGGTTCTAGGGCACCTTTAAACACATGTCAAACTGATATGTTTTTACATCATTCTTTAAAGACTCCTAGAGTTTCACAAGAACACACCGCACATGTCCTCTTGCTCCATCTTCCCCAGGATCGCAACAAAAGGTAATAGTAACAACAAAATAATAACTTACCAGAGTTGAGGTCTGAATGTAATGTGTCAGTAGTAAGAAAATACGGCTTTCTATTATGTTCTCCCAAGCTGCAAGCAAATATAAACACAAAGAGCATGACTATCATGGAATCCAAATCACAAACAAATGACAAAAGCAAGTTAAGTTTATTCTCTCAAAAGCAAACTTCTGTGCTCCTTGTTATGTTATGGGACACTTTTAATCGCTGATTTCACTGATTTTCAGTCTTTATTTCAAGTTCTGTCCTTTTTGCATGTATAAAATACTAAAACATTCATTCACTTTACAAATCCACAATTTCTACCGACTGCCAGCCAAAAAAAAAGATCATTACAAAACAATTTAAAGTCCCCCTGAAATCAAAATTTAATTTTCTTAGCTTTTAGTATGAATATGTTATGAATAAGCTGGTGTGTTCCAAAGCAATGACAAAATTCACATTTAGGAGATATAAGCATTAAAAACGTACAGTCTCTCACTTCTGTTAAAATGGATCACATATTTTTATGACATCACATTGCACTTCAGCTTTTCATCAAATCTTCTGTCCAATCAAATTCTCTCTAGAATCTGAAGTCCCGCCCCCTCCTAAAAAGACACTGAAGCTGCAGCTGAAATTGGTCATATGTTCACACATTTACTAGTTTCTACATGGTGAATGGGACCTAGTGCACAATATAGAGGATAGGGAACGATTCAGACAGTGTAAATATCATTGACGCAAATGAAGTCCAAGTGCATTATTTCCTTTTAAAATATTTTGATAAATTCCTGACATATCACTTTATTCTATAAAACCTATTTAATTTGCATTCATTTTTAGTGCATTTAAATAATACATATTATTTTATGTTTTGCTGAACTTTTTGTATGTATGCTGAACTTTTGTTCAGCAAAATCTCAAATGTCAACGTGGCACAGTTGCAAACATGGCTCTTTTATTATGAATTGACAATGTAATAACAGTAAACATGATAATACATCAACTGATCCTTGTGGCAGAGTGAAAAGGTTTGTAGATATCTCGCAAATACTTTTTGGTTATACCACCTGACATAAAAACAGCCAAAAAATGAATTTAAACACTTTGAAATATTATTTAACAACTGGAACTTGCTTAAACACACTGTTCATGGCTCAAAAATATGCATTACATCAATTTTGAAAAGATATTAAAAAAAAAAAAAAACAGTTTTTGAAGCTTTATTTGTCTATGACCCATGTAATGTTTGGCTTGTTAACATGGGGTAGTAAGCAAATAGCATATTTCTCCATTAACAACCATTCAAAAGTATCCTGCTTTGCTTGAAAAACCCCTGACCAGAGTTTAAAGTGCCAAATGTTATTTCAATCCAACACTGCATTATAATTCCAGCCATTGTGTGTGAAAGTGAGACACACACAGAGAAACAGGGTAAAGAAAACCACAACACTCACATTAAATATGCATGAGTAGTTTTAGGGCTTGTGTGCAAGGATATTTTAACCGAACATGTTTTCAGGACAGAAGCCGATGAATGGCAATGAAACTCTTGGCTAGGTGCGGGGAAGTAAAGGAGGAAAGAAGAAAAGTGAAAGAAATTATTCCTCGCTGCCATGGAAACAAAGTGAGAGCGTATGATTGTACGAGTGCTTCCTCGGAGTGCCATTAAGAGAGACGAGAGGGTGTGAGAGTAGGTGACCTTGTGCGGGTCAGTGAAGCTACCGATGTTCGCAATGTTTAAATCAAACTCATCGTGGAGTGACGGTCTGGTTTTGTCCGTGATGAAAGAGAGAAAGGGCGATTTAGGAAAGATCTGGAACATCCTTGAATGTGACACCTTTTATTCTGTGAATGAATGTACGATAGATCAATGAACATACAGGAGATGGATCATCTTACAGGAGGAGCATTAGTAATCGTGTCTGTTCAACACAAAGAGAAATAGAGGGCATGAGAAGATTTAGATTTAATATCCTACATGTTATTGGAAAAGTGCTTCACTGAGTGGAGGGTTGCCGGATCTGCAGAATAAAAGGCACCATAATGTCCCAGACAGTGAAGAGAAGTTTATATATATATGAATGTATATATATAAAATGAAGCCTTGCACTATATATATATATATATATATATATATATATATATATATATATATATATATATAGTGCAAGGCTTCATTTTGTCCATCAGGAATCGACTGGATCATGAAAAGAGTCTTATATGAAGCCTTTATGGGAGAGGGGATGAAAATGAAGTTAGTATAATAAGTTGACATGTTCTTGCAAAGTTACTTATAGTCAGTTGACTGTCAGTTGGGGAGCATCACAATATCTATCTATCTATCTATCTATCTATCTATCTATCTATCTATCTATCTATCTATCTATCTATCTATCTGTCTGTCTGTCTGTCTGTCTGTCTGTCTGTCTGTCTGTCTGTCTGTCTGTCTGTCTGTCTGTCTGTCTGTCTGTCTGTCTGTCTGTCTGTCTGTCTGTCTGTCTGTCTGTCTGTCTGTCTGTCTGTCTATCTGTCTATCTATCTATCTATCTTCGGGGATAGTTTTTACAGAATAAAAATTCATTATGTCTATGGAACATCCCCTGATAACATGTAAATCCAACGTGTTTGTGTGTGAGTGTGTGCCTGTTTTTGTGATTTATGAGGACACAAATTTGTATAATGACATGGATATTATTGCACTGATATTACAATGTAAACATGAAGTATGAGGACATTTCATGAGTCCTCATATTTAAAATGTTTAGTATGCTTTAAAAGCATACTAAACGATGTTTTATTAAAAATGTAAAAATGCTGAGTGTTTTCTGTGATGGTATAGGTTTAGGAGTAAGGGCAGTTTAGGGGGATAGAATGTACAGTTTGTACAGTATAAAAACCATTACGCCTATGGAATGTCCTCACAAAGATAGCAAAAAAAAAAAATAATAATTCTTTCATGGGTAGGGTAGGGGATAGAATATACAGTTTGTGCAGTATAAAAATCTATATGTCTATGGAAAGGCCCCATAAAACAAACCGAATGTGTGTGTTATGACCATGGTAAACTCTTTAGGGCCTTTAAAAAGTAAATTCGCCTAGATGTGCAAACAGCCACACAAGCACAATAGAGGCACCGAACAAAAAAAAAAAGCTTAACCTTCACTTTCTTCTTTTTCATTCACTCTGCCTGCCTTGTAAAAAGAGATGAATGGGGTGATGTAACCGGCCATACAACCCGACGGACACAGAGAACAGCAGGCATGCAGAATAATTATCGCAAGACATGCTGCAGATGCATGGTAAGTTAAAAAGTGCTGATATTTTGGGAAATGACGGGCTCTTCTCACTGATCTGTATCAGTCAGCACAAGCGAGATCTGGCTCTACTGTAACACAGCAGTATATCTATCCTCATGCTGCCTTCAAGTTCTCCTGGTATGTTTCTGCTTATGAGTTTGGAAGTCATTTGTGCTTGTACAACAAAATGAAGAGCAAATAATGTGTAGTTGACGCTTTATTAATAGGCATTTTATCTCGCTGCATTCAAATCCTCCTGGGAAATTATAAGTTTACTGTATATGCCCAAAAGTCATACTTTGGTGCTTCTTGAACTATGGGCATTTTCATGCTGTGGATTTATAGAAAATAAACTCTCACTATTTTATTTGTTCACTGACAGTGTCTAACAGCATGTACGTCATCAAATAATTCGGTTCCTAGTGGTGTTTACAACATTGTGGTGGTGTTCATGCACTCTCATCTTTTAAATACGAACACATCAACATGAATGAGAATGTTGAGATTTATTAAGGGCGATTCTCAGCAGGTAGGAGAACAGATGCAAGACTGATATAATTAGCTGTGTGAAGAACTTTTGTTTCTGAAGTGAGCTCTTTTTTTTTTTTTTTTCACAAAGCACCCTAGAAATCAGGTCAATCAAGAACAACATTCTTCTGTGCTGGATTAGAGTTGGAGTATTTGAAATCTGGAATGCACTTATCACTAGAGAGTCTCAACAACCCTGTAAGGAGACCCTGGAAAAACAAGTATCATGCCTAATTTTGTTTTGGAGTCGCCTAGAATAGGTTTACATGCATCCATGGTTAAAAACACTATTTTTCTCATAATATACGTTGCTGCATCAGCTCTTTTCTCACAGTGTCTGAAACGGTTTGATCAATATTCTGGTCTGTCTAAACCCCGGCTTACCAAGAGCCCACTCTGCTCTGATTGGTCACATGGCCCAGTCTGTTGTGATTGGTCTACTCTGCTCTGACTGGTCAGATGGCCCAGTTGTGATTGGTCTACTCTGCTCTGATAGGTCACATGGCCCAGTCTGTTGTGAATGGTCTACTGCTTACAGTGCGTGTCAGAAAACAAACGCCCATTACCTTATCTGAATTTCGGCTCCAGGTCTTCCTCAGAGCTTGATCCACAGTTACACGTACAGTAACGATGCTGTCGGTTTTACTGCATCAAAGTGGATTTGCTTTCACAGCACAGAAATATAATAAGATAGAAAATACCGTCCCAGTCTCAGCTACAACTGCAGTGTTTAAGGGTGGGGCAAAGTAGACATACTAGGACAGGCAATGAAGAACTTAGGCGGGCATTATGCAAATTTGAAGCCTAGGTCTGTGCAGGAAGTAAGACTGGAATTACTGATGACTGGTTTCAAGCGGTTCAGAATCAGTTCTTTCATTTAAGAGAAAATAACTCCTGCATTTTGATCATTGAAAACTTACATTCACAAACAGCTATAGGGCCTATTGCACTCCACATAAAAGGTAATATTCGAAAAACACAACTGGGGCACTTTAACTAGCTTAACTTAACTTATGAATTTACCCAACAAATTCTATTCAAACTGTTTCTTCGCCATGCATTTGATCTGAAAGTGAAAACTGACAGCAGAAGACAGTTAACACAAATCATTATGGCAATGATAAAAAATGCAACATTTATTTTTCCGTGCTAACACTTGGACTCATGACCAGACTGGATTTGGTCTCCTATAGTGAAAAAGTCAGAGAGCGTCTACCAAGAGAAACACATCCGACGTGGGTGAGGCTATCAGAATTGATCAGGTAACTCGTCAGTGTATGAAAAGCTTCAACCAAACACAGCAGGTGCGAATGATTATCTGACTACTCAAGCAACGTTCTTTAAAAGGCGAGAGATGTGCAAATCCACCGACAAAACAAGCAAAACAGGTGGTGGAAGTGATTAGCTCAAAGCATTGCAGTTTAAAGCGTCAGCCAAAACTGTATCAAGCATTTGGCTGCGGCAAGCACACGTTCAATGCCACAAGTGCAATGGAAAAGAAGAAGAAGAAAAAAAACAGTGCTAAGTTTTTTCTTTCTTTTTTTCTTTCAACTTAATTATCCATTTTGTCCTTTAACAGAGAATACTGTAAGTACCTCAACATAAGATCTCTTTATTTCATAGTCCTCAAAAATGAATTAAAGAGAATTTAAGTGGACAACAAATAGTGACTTTTGTTTCGTCTTCTGCTTCTCAGATGTTTCTCCTGAGCAAAAGACCTCAACAATCTAACGTCATCATTACAGTTTCAACTGCGGATGCAACGATACCCTTTTTTAAGGATAGAGTACGAGTACCGTTTTTTTTTTTTGTTGTTGTTTTCTTTT
This sequence comes from Chanodichthys erythropterus, assembly GCF_024489055.1. Taxonomy (NCBI): domain Eukaryota; kingdom Metazoa; phylum Chordata; class Actinopteri; order Cypriniformes; family Xenocyprididae; genus Chanodichthys; species Chanodichthys erythropterus. Next base: position 7,014,737 of record NC_090232.1, on the reverse strand, counting down.
GGTACTCGCCGATACCGATGCCTATACATTTATTAATTTCTTTTCTTTTTTCTTGTGGCAGTTTTCCAAGCACAACACAGTGAGACTAATGAATGTAGGACAGCTTTTTTATTATTACTCCAATGAAAAAAGTAATATGTGCTTGTCAAAAACTTAAAGAACAAAAATGTTGCAGTGTCCAATAACCCTCAAAGGGCATAATTACAAATATACGTATATAATTGTTATATAAAAATAAATATACAAACAAATTACTAAGAATACAACAAATACTATAGAGATACAAATTAAATAAACTTGTTTTTCAGATACATTATGTTACCATGCATACATTTATTTAACATCTTTTGTTGTTTTATTAACATTAATAGGCTACTGTCCCTTTAAGACCGAATCCATGGATGTAATATCTGACACCTGTTTTCAGCCACCTGTTTACGTCCACTTAAGCCATAACCGACTGTATTTACATGAGATATCCACACAATGGACATTTTGACAACTATGTGTGCATTTGACCATTCAGGCGCGAGGAGAACTGATTGAGCGCTGTCTGAGAGAACCTGGATCTGGGAGCATCGTATGCCTAAGTTGATCGTAGCTCCATTGGCAGCTCCATTTTTTATAAATGCATCATTAGTGAGCATAAGAAATTTCTTTCAAAAACAAGAAAAATACAGATAAAGTTTTAGAAAGTCAGTTATGAAACAAAGTCAAATTATGTGATATAAAAACATTGTATGATGATATAAAGTCACAATTTAAAATCACAAATCTAAGATGTAAAGGTGCAATTACAAATTTTAATTACCCTTTTATTTATTTTATTTTATAAGCAAAACATAATTCAGAGTACAGACTCATCTAAAAACAATGTTATTTTTCTATTATGTATATTATTACTTGTATTTTTAGGAATTTTAGAACAATTTAGGAGAAGTCTTAGCTATGAAAGAACAACCGTTGAGCAATAAAATTAAAGTGGGGGCAAACAAACTTAAAGTTAGACTTCAACTTTGCAAATACAAACTTTCTTGATATTTCTAAAGGATATAATTCACTTTCAAATAATTTAGAAGATTTGAAACTCATCAAAAGACTCTGTCACAATCTAGCAGTGAATGCACTCAGTGACTACAGATTCAACAGAACGGAGCTTCTCAGACCTCTTTAAAGGCTCCGAGGTGTTACCATTTACAAAATCCAGCTTAAAGAAAATTCAAAGCCATCAGTGCATCCAGCATTCAGAGTCCCGCTCTGAGCTCCACTGCCAGAGGAACCGGTCTGAAATCACAGAGACAGCTGAGAAACCTTCAGAGCAGATGCATTTATATGAACTATTTTGAATCAGCAAAAATGTCAGTCAAGAATAATTCAGAGTATTTAGCAAAGCCAGAAATTCACAAGACTCAAGGCAGCTGATGATGATCTGACAATCTGCTGAAGATCATTGTGTGTCGTTCTTGCAGTTTAGTTTCGATGAAGGCTCTTTGTAGACAAGTGAGAAAGTTTTTAGCATTGAAAGTAAAAAAAAAAAATAATAAATAAAAAAAAAATGGTAATTATGATATTGATTCTTATTAAAAAAGATTTTATTAAATTAAACGTGGCATTCATATCACACAATTTGACTGTTTCATAATTGTGACTTTATTTCTTAAACTTTTCTCAGTTACCTGCATGATTGTGACTTTATATCAACTTTTTCTTACAATGACTTTCTTTTCTTTTTCTTTTTTCCCTCACAATTACCAATTTTATTTTTATGATGATCTGCAGAAGTTCAGTATGAGTCATTCTTGTATTTTCAAAGGCTCTTTGTTGACTATTGAGAGAGTTTTACTAAAAGTTACAAACTTTTACATTCCCCCCATTCCCCACTTAATTACTTAATTTAAATATGTTTTCACTTTATCATGATTGTGATTGTATTAAATTAAATGACTTTATTTCAGTTTAAATCTATTGTGACTTCATACTGTATCTCACATTTGCAACGTTTCTCACAAATACAGTGCTAGCTTTATTTTGATGATGATCTGCAGAAGTTCAGAACGAGCTGTTCTTGTAGTTCAGTTTACAAAAGGCTCTTTGTGGACTGGTGAGAAAGTTTTAAGCACTGAAGGTTACAGTCTTTTAACTCAAAAGATCAAGGGCACTTTGATTTCTCATGATACAACCCTTTTATTTGACGCATTGCCTCTGTTCAATTACTTCTCTGTATTCTTTCTCTTTGTGTTATGAATTAAAAAAAAAAAAAAAAAAAAAAAAAAAAAAGTTAGTTGAGCAGTACATGCAGACCTTGTGGTTACTACAAGACACCGTCACTCTTTCTGTCTTATTCTAAAAAAATGTATCATGCTCTGCTGGTGTGTATGTAGGCTTCAGAAATCCTTGACATTGAAATGGGACACACAATTCAAAAACATCTTTGACTGGTCTAGTGTCATATTCAAGCTCTGATTTTGAGTTTATTTACTTGACAGCTTGAGAATAGTCCATCTTTAATTCTGTCAGTGCTTAAACATATATATATATATATATATATTTATATAATTTATATATATATATATATATATATATATATATATATATATATATATATATATATATATATATATATTATATATATATATATAGAATTTATATAAACATATAATAGGTTTAGGTCCCCCTTGTGTTGACCCCCTTTTGCTGCCAAAACAGCCCTGACCCATCGAAGCATGTACTCCACTAGACCCCTGAAGGTGTGCTGTGGTATCTGGCACCAAGATGTTAGCAGCAGATCCTTTAAGTCCTGTAAGCTGCGAAGTGGAGCCTCCATGGATCGGACTTGTTTGTTCAGCACATCCCACAGATGCTCGATTGGAGCATCACCCCACAAGAGTTGCAGTTTTGGAGATGCTCTGACCCAGTCGTCTAGCCATCACAATTTGGCCCTTGTCAAACTTGCTCAAATCCTTACGCTTGCTCATTTTTCCTGCTTCTAACACATCAACTTTGAGGACAAAATGTTCATATATATATATATATATATATGAGCAATATCACACTCGTAGCCGTGCGATATGGCTGTGTAATCACAGCGTGCTGATATACAGCCATATCGCACGGCTACGAGTGTGATATTGCATTTATACAACAGTTCGACGGCACGAGTGTGTAAATAAATAAGAACAACAACGGAGTGTCTTTAAAACCCTCTTTTGTGCAGCACTACTTCCTTCCTGGTATATTGCATTACATTCATACTTCATGTCGATGTCCATAATATTATATCCTTTATACAAGTCTGTTTGAATGTCCGCTGAGGAAAGCGATCTTTGTCTTTTTTACAGCTTTGGGTATTTTCAATAGCATCCATTAGATTACACCACAGCGCTAAAACAACTTCCTTTTGCAAAAGTTCCTTTCAATTTAGAAGTCTCTTGTGCCTCACTGAATCATTCTCCTCTAAAGTGTTGCCGCCATCTAATGGAGTATTAATGTAATGTTCACTCAATCCATATTACTTAAAGAGCTTGTGACAAAACCTCCTAACTCCATTGGATCCTCAAACTGTCAATCAAGCCTCATTAATCTGCCTCACCTCCTGAATGAAGTGCGCACGCAGTTTGGACATCTCTGTGCAATGCAAAGGTAAATAAAGATCTGATGTTTGAAAAAAAAATTGTAAAGCGTTTTCTTTACTCAAAAAAACATGTGTTTATAAAGTTTAATGTTTTACGTATTTAAAGAGCTAAGAAGAGTCTGATATGTCTTGTAGTAGTCAATATGCTATCAGGGCTCTCAAGTGTCACGCATTGAGCGTGACAGTTACTCATTTCGATCTTTTGTCACGCACTCCCGCCACACATTGTATTGCGCACACAGAAAAACTATTTATCATATATTTAATATGCCGCAGCGCCCAAAATGTATCTGGCCGCGCCGCTCTCTCTGGAACCGGGAAGGAATCAAGCCCGTCTCGAACCTGCCACTTATCAGCCAATCAAAAAAAAAAAAAAGAAAGAGCCTACACAATAGCCAATCAGAAAATAACACTATTGTATCTGGGTAAGATTTAACACAACAACCAATGAAAAAAAGCATAATCAAAGAGTGACCATTAGTTCCACAAATACAGACACAGGCTCCCACAAATAAATTAACTCAACAAAGGTAACCTCTTTTGCTACATATTTTTAATGGTTTAAATGTGTACTCTACATGTTTGACCACTTACGAACTCTCATTTAGCCTACTATATGTTGTGTACATGACTAATGTGCCCAACCATCAGCAATAAATAAATTAGTTTTAGAGCACAAAATTGTTTACAAGAGAACAAATTTCCTCATTGATCTACTTAATTTTGCTCTTAGAATGCAACAGATTCATGCATTTAAATTTAATCAATCTTGCCTGTCTCCAAAACTTGAGAGCCCTGTGCTATATAAGGATGATTTGATCGGCCGCCATGACGGTCACTTCAAGCGGAGTGATACAAACGGTGAAAAGGCAGTAGGAGTGCTGTTATCATATATATATATATATATATATATATATATATATATATATATATATATATATATATATATATATATATATATATATATGAAGAGTTTATTTGCAAAAACAGATAACTCCATTTTTATGAATTCTCACAAATCATGTTTTTTTTATTGTGCATTCCAAGTAATAACAATCAAACTGCAGTTGGGCTGTTTTGATTAAGTAAAGATAACTCTAAAAAATACAGGTAAATTAAAAAATTAAAATTCAGTGAAAGTATGTTTTATATATATATTAAAAGTTTGTTTTTTAGCAAAAGCAGATAACTCCAACAGTCGTTTTTTTGGCAAAAGCAGATAACTCCACATTTCATGTTTCATAGTTAAACAAAACCCAAGTAATTGCATTTAAAACACTCTCAAACACACATGTGCACACAAACGCACACACACACCCACCCACCCACGCGCGCGCACACACACACACACACACACACAAACAGATCGGCACACATACACACACACACACGCACTCATCCACACACGCATGTGCGCGCGCACACACACACACACACACACACACACACACAAAAGGACAACCAATTTTTCAGCATGTAAGTCGTGTATGGTGTACAAGGACTTACAGGAGTCGAAATCATAAATCCTCGATCACTTTTAGTGAGCTTTGATAAAACTTCCCTCAGCTAGCATGTCTTTTTGAAGTGACTAGAAGCCTTGTCACCTGACCTGAATACTGCGCGCTGATTCGCTAAAACGGACTTATCGGTTTCTGTACACAAAGAACAAGGGCGCTTGTCGGCTTCTGCTGTAAAACGTGAACTTGTGATGCCTGAAAGTGGACAAAACCGGCTCTTCTGACAAAATGGATTTAGGGTACAGAACGTGCTATATATGGAGAATAATGCACAACACTTAGTTCATTTTTTTTTTAAAAATGGAGTTTATCGGTTTTTGCAAATGAACTCTTCATATATATATATATATATATATATATATATATATATATATATATATATATATATATATACACACACACACACACACACACACACACACACACTACTAACTATTAAACCTAACTGTATACCGTATGTGCAATGCCGATTAATGTTAATGCTAACTTCCTTTGAAACATTTTGCATGCATTCTTGCATGCGTTCACTCAAAAAACATTTTTTACTGACCCAAGCAATCAAAGTCATGGGTCAAGCAATCAAACCAAGCGTAGTAAAGTCTAGATTTTGTCCTACATATGTCCAAAAAAACATCCACTTTGATTTAGTCCCACAAAACAAATCTCTGCGCATTTTTAGATTGCTTTCAAATCCTGAAACAGTATGTGGAGTGTTTTGTCTTGATACTATAAGAAATTGCATTCTGCACAGTGGATCAAGCCATTAAAGCGGCAAGACACTCCAAAACTAAAAGAACAAAAGTGTGAGAGAGGACTGTATTATCATGATGAAGTAAACACACATGGCTCAGCATTAAGCTGTTTGTTGGACCTGTTGACTGTCCATTCAGAGTGTCACCATGTAAAAAGAGTTTTCAGCACAAAGAAGAAACAATACACAAAAACACAATGTATCTTTGTAGGCTGGGACTAACCAACAAAGCGTTGCAGAATTCCCCAAGGCTCTCAATTGAAGTGCAATAAAAGTCAGCTTTGTAATAAATTGCTTCAGTTCGCCAGAAGCTTTAAGTTGGAGAGAGAAATAAATAAATAAATACGTGAAACCTCTCTCTCAAAGGCCACTGGCAGTTATTGAGCTCAAACACAAATACATTTTTCATTAAATTTAGGCAGCCACTTCAAATTAGTGCCCTCCCTTCACCTGACACGCTGGCCTTATTGGCACACTTAATAAACATAATATCATCAGCGCTGAAGTCATGTTGGGAACCGAGCTCCTTAAAAAGTTTTGGAGGACACAATTAAGAAGAATACTTACATTTTTGTTAACAGACATACAGTACACTCTTAATTATAAAGGTTCTTTGGGGAACCCAAAATGGATCCTTTATGGCATTGTTGCGAAAACCCCTTTTTGGAACCTTTTTACGATAACAGGTCTAGGATGATGGGCTACTATTCCCCATTACCAGCGTCTCTCCTCCACAAGAAACATCTAATTCCCAACCAGTGTGGTGGTGGGTGTCCCCCAGAGCGCCAACGTGAAATATCACCACCAGTCCCACCATTTCCCAAGCTCATTTTGTTTATTACGGGAAGTGTCTGCAGTCAGGGAGGGAATAAATGAAAGGGCTAGAGAAAAGAAAAACAGGAACAACAAAGCACCCTTATAAATCTCTCCGAAGCCATTTTTACTGTTCAAGCTGCCTTCTAGAAGAGGGAAAGTCATTGTAATTGCAATGGAGGATGTCAGCTGACAAAACAAGAAGACACAGAAATCAAGCTCGAGTGAAGACTTGAGCTCTTTCTCTTCATCTCACTCACTCCGTTTGACACAAAACCCTTTGTCTTTTTCACCTACGGTTGCCAGAGTTAATGTGTTGAAGGAATAACAGTCATTTGCAGTCTTTGTATGATGAAATTTAACTGTTATTGAAGCTCAACAAGTCTGAGATATCACCTACAATAGTGCTGTTGTGATACCTTACAGTAATTGTGTCTCACAGCAGGATGCTGTGTTGTTACTGAGATGCTGAATGTCACGTCTGTTGTTGTATTCATTCTTTACAGTTTACATAAGTTTTGTTGTGAATATTTGAAAATTAAGATTCTCAAAAAATCTTCTCCAAATTTACCACCAGAAATCCAATTCTATGTGGAAAACATTCCAGAATTTTTTTCCACATAGTGGACTTCGGTGGGGTACAATGGGTTGAAGGTCCAAATTACAGTTTCAATGCAGCTTCAAAGGGCTCTACACAATCCCAGACGAGGAACAAGGGTCTTGTCTAGCCGTATTATGTCCTGGTACTTGTTTGTGCTTGTGTATGTTTTCTGTCTCTCTCTTTCCCCCGGCTCCTGTCAATTTCTTAGGCATGCCTATACGCAGGGGCGTAGCAGCCATTTTAAAAGTGGGGGGGGCAGCTGTATGGTGATGTGACCCAAAGCTGATATTCATAATAATAAATTCTAAATAGAATACCAATTGGCATTTTACAGCACCCTAGTGACAATTTTGGGAACATGCCATGATAGCTTACAGGAACCTATTTTTGTGAAATCATCCTCAAAATTTAAAAATACTGCAGGACTTTGAGACCAATGTGAGACCATCTATACTTTATTTAGATAAAGATATTTTATGATATTTAAAATATTTCAGTTACACTACATTTGAACAATAACTTTTCTTACTTCTTAATAGTTGTGTTAAATGAGTATACAGATTACATCTACAGTAATTTTATACAGCATACATTTTATGAAAATATATCAATAAAACCTAAAAAAAAATATATTTACAAGTTTTTAATATTTTCAAGATCGAAGTGAGATTTTTAATCAAAACTTCCAAACTGAATTATACATTAATATACATTAATTAATATAATTATAATTATACATTAATTAATACAGTAGTTAACACTATTGGAACACACAGCCTTTATACATAAAACTAATTTTATTTAACAGTTTGAACATAAAATAGAAAATGTTATCTTTTTTTTCTAGCGATTATCGTTGATTTGATTACACAGATCCTATTTAAACTGAGCTGACCTAGACAATGACGTCTCTGCATTCAATAATAAAATGCCTTAAACTGGAAATTCAGTGTTTAATCGTGTCATTATAAATTACTCTATTCTCCTATTTGATACTGTTCAGTGCTTTGGCACAATCTGTATTATTAAAAGCACTATATAAATAAAGGTGATTGATGGTTGATCTTTTGTTTTAAGGAATTAAATTGATGTGTAATTCCTTAAAATGTTGGCAAGCAGTTCCAATTAAGAAAACACTGCCTTAAAATAGTCAATCTGCTTTTTTATACAAATCTCACCTGTACACATTCTGGAGAGGTTGAGCAACTGTCCCCTCTCTCTGTCAGTGACGTCACAGCCTGCCTTTCCTACAGACCAGTTAGGACATAAAGTAGAATATTTACATAAAGTATAAAAATATATATATTTTAAATTTGATAAAGTATTTTAAGATATTCGGTGCAAAACAATTTTGATTTATTGTGAAAGGATAATTTTACTCCGCGAGCAGCACGTAGGCAACAAAAGACAGAAGAAACCAATAATTTGTTACGTCTCATTTAGCAGACGCTTTTATACAAAGAGACAAGTAGGAGAGCATTTAACACACTGAATCCGGCGCGACGTGACGAGGTCCATACGGGTTCTGTTGTCTTTTGACGTTACAGTAACAGTTAGTTTAAATCATAACATGAAAACTTTATCGCGTGATTCGTGTCATTGCGACATAATGTAATATACTTACAGTGTGTGTTTGAAAAAAGGATGTAATCGTCCTTTGCTTTTTTCTGGGGTGCATTTTATCCCAGACGGCCTAATAGCAAAGTGAATGAACTAACGAAAACTCACAACAGCAACAAGAGATTTGAAGCTCATAGCAGACGCGCCCAAGAGATGATTAGCTCTGTGATTGGCTGAATGTTAGTTCACTCAAATCTAAGTAACAAATCAGAGAACACTGCCGGTGCCGGAAATATTCACGCTGGATCCCAAAAAATAAAAAATAGCAGGGGTCAGAATCACCTGTTTCTAAAAGTGCGGGGGACGTGTCCCCCCCGCCCCCCCCGGTTGCTACGCCCCTGCCTATACGGGATGGTTACTGGTTCAGGAAGGTGTCAATCATTGTTAAGCTGAATTATGTCATGATTTCCGCTGCCAATCCTGTCTGGCTGGTGTTTGCGTCATGGCGGACGTGAACACAGCTTTGCTTTCCTGTTCTTTTGTGTTTGTTTAATCTGCCTTTTTGTTAATTTTGCTTTGCTTAATGACTCTTATTTTGTACAGTTTTGAGTTGTCATTTCGTTAGGTTATATGTTGAACTTGAGTTACAGTAGATTGGTTTTGTTTTGTTCTTTTCTTTGGCTCCACTTTTGTCCTTTTCCCTGGTTTATTATTTTAGTTCTATTGTTTATGTAAATATTGTACAAACCCGATTCCAAAAAAAGTTGGGACACTGTACAAATTGTGAATAAAATCAGAATGCAATCATGTGGGAGTTTCAAATGTAAATATTTTATTCAGAATACAACATAGATGACATATCAAATGTTTAAACTGAGAAAATGTATCATTTTAAGGGAAAAATAAGTTGATTTTAAATTTCATGGCATCAACACATCTCAAAAAAGTTGGGACAAGGCCATGTTTACCACTGTGTGGCATCTCCTTTTCTTTTTATAACAGTCTGAAAACGTCTGGGGACTGAGGAGACAAGCTGCTCAAGTTTAGGAATAGGAATGTTGTCCCATTCTTGTCTAATACAGACTTCTAGTTGCTCAACTGTCTTAGGTCTTCTTTGTCTCATCTTCTTCTTTATGATGCACCGAATGATTTCTATGGGTAAGAGATAAGGACTGCAGGCTGGCCATTTCAGTACCCGGATCCTTCTTCTACACAGCCCTGATGTTGTAATTGATGCAGTATGTGGTCTGGCATTGTCATGTTGAAAAATGCAAGGTCTTCCCTGAAAGAGACGACTTCTGGATGGGAGCATATGTTGTTCTAGAACTTGGATATACCTTTCAGCATTGATGGTGCCTTTCCAGATGTGTAAGCTGCCCATGCGACACGCACTCATGCAACCCCATACCATCAGAGATGCAGGCTTCTGAACTGAGCACTGATAACAACTTGGGTTGTCCTTGTCCTCTTTAGCCAGAATGACATGGCGTCCCAGTTTTCCAAAAAGAACTTCAAATTTTGATTCGTCTGACCACAGAAAAGTTTTCCATTTTGCCACAGTCCATTTTAAATGAGCCTTGGCCCAGACAAAACGCCTGCGCTTCTGGATCATGTTTAAATATGGCTTCTTTTTTGACCTATAGAGTTTTAGCCGGCAACGGCGAATGGCACAGTGGATTGTGTTCACTGACAATGTTTTCTGGAAGTACACCCATGTTGTGATTTCCATTACAGTAGCATTACTGTATGTGATGCAGTGCCGTCTAAGGGCCCGAGGATCACGGGCATCCAGTATGGTTTTCTAGCTACACTGAAACTGATATTTTGGACCTTCAACACGTTGGTAGCCACTGAAGTCCACTATATTGAGAAAAATCCTGGAATGTTTTCATAAAATGTTTCTCAAAAACCCTCATTTCTTTTCGACTGAAGAAAGAAAGACATAAACATCTTGGATGACATGGGGGTGAGTAAATTATCAGGAAATTTTCATTCAGAAGTGAACTAATCCTTTAACCTAAGCAACCTACTTAAATTAAACATTAATAAAACCTTTTTTAAAGTCTCATGAGCTATGACAAAGCAATCTCTGACCAATAAAACTTTCCTTTGGGTTAAGAAGACAAAAGCAAACATGTGAATAAAATAAATGAATCAATTAATATTTGTTATGATATAGACACGGAGGCAGAGATAAAAGCAATCCAGGTGAGTTTATTGGAACAATATGTGGAACACAGAGTGATAATGGCTGTTATCAGGTTCTTGAGAGATGAATATAAAGTAATACTGTCCTTGTGTGGTTTGTGGATCCAGGAGTTGAGCTGAGATGGAGGGAGACGTTGGAGACACTCACACACACAGAAGGGTAAGCACACGAAGGGACCAGGAGACGAAGGAGATGAAGGAGATCGCTGGAGCAGGTAAGTATGTTGAAGGGGAGTCCTTAAGGTAAGCATATACATGGCGTAGTGCAAACGAGACCGGACAGTGAGTGTGTGTGAGAGTGGTGGCTTTGTAGTGCTGGTGATTGCAGAGTGAATGAGGTGCAGGTGGCGGTGATTAATAAGCTGGTGATTGAGTGCGTGGGTACTGTGGTGAGGTGGAGCCTGGCGTGTCTGTGACAGTACCCCCCCTCCCACGGCCCGCTCCTGAGGGCCGCGGACCCCGACGTCGTGGTGGTCTTCCCCTGGGTCGCGGGGCAGGTCTGTCTGGATGGTTGGTATGGAAGTTCTGTAACAGAAGAGGATCAAGGATATCATTCCTGGGAACCCATGAGCGTTCTTCGGGACCATAGTCCTCCCAGTCCACGAGGTACTCGAGTTTACCACCACGGCGCCGGGAATCCAAGATCTCGTGGACCACGTAGGCTGTGCCGTCCTCTAGGAGAAGTGGAAGGGGGGCTCGGCGGCTGCCACGTCAGGCTCTGTGGAGGGAACAACAGAAGGGTGGTGAGGTTTGAGTAGAGACACGTGAAATGTAGGATGGATTCTACTATACTGTGCCGGGAGTTGGAGACGATAGGTGACGGGGTTGATCTGCCAAAGGATGGTGAACGGGCCAATGAAGCGGGGACTCAGCTTTTTGCAGGGCAGACGCATCCTGATGTCCCGGGTGGACAGCCAGACCTTCTGCCCCGGCTGGTAGACAGGAGCCTCGGAGCGTCGAAGGTCGGCTGCCATCTTGCGTCTGCGCAGGGCCCTCTGCAGCTGGTGGTGAGCTGAGTCCCACACCCTCTCGCTCTCCCGGAACCAGTAGTCGACTGCCGGAACGTTGGAGGGTTCCCCGTCCCAGGGGAACATCGGGGGTTGGTAGCCGAGTACGCACTGGAAGGGTGTTAGTCCCGTTGAGGCTTGGCGGAGAGAGTTTTGTGCGTACTCGGCCCAACCCAGGTACTGGTTCCAGGAGTTCTGGTGGCCGTGACAGAAGGTACGCAGGAAGCGGCCGATCTCCTGGATCTTCCGTTCCGTCTGCCCGTTCGACTGAGGATGGTATCCAGACGATAGGCTGACGGTCACACCCAGGAGGGAGAAGAAGGCTTTCCAGACGTGTGAGACAAACTGGGGTCCTCTGTCGGAGACGATGTCTTCAGGTAATCCATAATAGCGAAAAACATGATTAAACATTAGTTCTGCGGTGGCCATGGCGGTAGGTAGACCCTCCAGGGGTATCAGACGGCAGGACTTTGAGAAGCGGTCCACCACCACCAGGATGCATGTGTGACCGTCAGACTCGGGGAGATCGGTGACGAAGTCCACTCCCAGGTGTGACCAGGGTCTCTCAGGAACGGGCAGAGGAAAGAGCTTGCCGGTGGGAAGATGGCGTGGGCTCTTGGAGATGGCACACTCCCTGCAGCCCTGCACGTACCTCCTGACGTCGTTGGCCATGTTGGGCCACCAGAAGCGTTGTTTGAGCAACGAGAGGGTCTCCTTGACCCCCGGGTGACCAGTGCCAAGTGAAGAGTGAACGTTGTGCAGGAGTGGAGTGCGACGTGCCCGTGTGATGTACTGCAAGCCCGGTGGGCAACCCGGCGGAGTGCGTGTGGAGGCATTGGCGGAGGGAATGGTTTCTTCGGACCACTGGATGGGGCTCACGAAGATGGACTCCGGCAGAATAGTATCAGGTTTTTCGGGCTTTTCCTCAGGAGCATAGAGGCGAGATAAGGCATCAGCCTTCGTATTCTTAGAACCAGGACGGTAGGAGATGGAGAAGTTGAATCTAGAGAAGAACATAGCCCAGCGAGCTTGGCGAGGGTTGAGTCTCTTTGCGGCCTTCAGATATTCGAGGTTCTTGTGATCAGTGAGGACTTGAAATGGGTGAGTAGCTCCCTCCAACCAATGCCTCCACTCCTCAAGGGCAAGCTTGACGGCCAGGAGTTCGCGGTCACCGATGTCGTAGTTGACCTCCGCCGGGTTGAGCTTGCGGGAGAAGAAGGCGCATGGATGGAGTCTACTTGGTGTCCCCTGCTGCTGTGAAAGGACCGCTCCCACTCCGGTGGTAGATGCGTCCACCTCTACTATGAACGGGAGGTCCGGGTTAGGGTGGACGAGGAGGGGAGCGGTGGTGAAGGCCTTCTTCAGGGTCTCAAAGGCGTCGGTGGCTAATGGAGACCAGGACAGAGACTTGGGCTGGTGACGGAGGAGGTTGGTGAGTGGACTGATGATTGTGCTGTAGTTTTTGATGAACCGGCGATAGAAATTGGAGAAACCTAGGAATCTTTGGAGTTCTTTGATGGTGGTAGGAGTGGGCCAGGACTGTATGGCGGAGACCTTCCCCTCGTCCATCCGGATGCCACTGTGATCAATCACGTACCCCAGGAACTGGACGGAGGGTTGGTGGAATGAGCATTTTTCAGCCTTGAGGAAGAGATGGAACTGCCGTAAGCGCTGGAGGACCTCCGCAACGTGGTGGCGATGTTCGGCCAAGCTCCGGGAGTAGATGAGGATGTCATCTATATAAACCAGAACGGACTTATGGAGAAACTCCCGGAGCACCTCGTGGATGAAATCCTGGAATACGGAGGGGGCGTTGACCAGGCCATACGGCATCACGAGGTACTCGTAGTGTCCAGTGGGCGTGACGAAGGCGGTCTTCCACTCGTCCCCCTCACGTATCCGGATGAGGTTATACGCGCTGCGGAGGTCCAACTTGGTGAACACAGTGGCACCGCGGAGATGTTCCAGGGCCGCTGGGACGAGGGGAAGTGGATATCGGAACTTGATGGTGATCTTGTTGAGTGCACGGTAATCGATGCATGGCCTCAAGCCTCCGTCCTTCTTTGCCACGAAGAAGAAGCTTGAAGCAGCAGGGGAAGTAGACGGGCGGATGTAACCTTGTTCGAGTGCCTCCTTGATGTATTCCTCCATGGCCTTCTCCTCCGGTATGGACAGGGGGTATATGCGTCCCCTGGGCACTGGTTCACCCGGCAGCAGATCGATGGCGCAGTCCCATGGCCGGTGTGGAGGAAGCTTGGAGGCGCGTTGCGGGCAGAAGACGTCGCTGAAGGGGGCGTAGTCAGGGGGAACATCCACGGAGCGCTTCTCAACAGGGCTCTCGATGGACGTGGCATTCACGAGAAGAGACTTGGAGAGTGGAGGTTTTGGGACAGGAAGCGCTGGGAAGCAGTCTGGGAAGCAGTGATCGCCCCACTTCAGGACTTCGCCCGTGCGCCAGGAGATGTTGGGGTTGTGTTGTTCCAGCCACGGGCGCCCTAGAACCACGTCAGCGGTGGATTCCTCCAGAACCAGCAAATGGATGTGTTCAGTGTGCAGGATACCGATGCTGAGTTGTAGTGGACCCACGCAGTGACGGATGTGTCTGCGGCTTAGGGGTTTGCCCGTGATGGAGTGGATTTGATAGCTCGTCGGTGAAGGCGAGATCTTAAGGTGGATTGTCTACAGAGGGTGCCTGAGATGAAGTTTCCGGCTGACCCTGAATCAAGGAGCGCCACCACTGGAACAGAGATGTTAGCAGCAGTAAGGGTTACAGTTGTAGTGAGTGGTTTCATTTTCTGAATGGAGGGAAATATTGCACTCACCACGGGTCGAGGAGGACGGATTGGGCATGTGGAGAGATTATGCCCCATTGTTCCGCAATAGAGACAGAGATTCAGGGCCAGCCTTCTTTGTCTTTCGTTAGGGGTGAGACGAGAGTGATCAATTTGCATGGGTTCGTTGGCTGGTTCTGGGGAGCTGACGGGTTCGGACTGACGGAGGAGGTTAGTGGTGGATGACTGGCCCTGGTGTTCTTGAATGCACGACTGCATACGGGACCCCACGCGGATGGCGAGTTGGATGAAGCGTTCTAATCCCATGGAGTCCTCGTATGCAGCGAGATGCAGCCGCACGGAGGGTTCCAGCCCCTGACGGAACGTGGTGATGAGGGCTTGCTCGTTCCATCCGCTGGTGGCGGCTAGCGTTCGAAACTGCAAGGCATATTCGTTAACAGATAGGTTTCTTTGCTTTAGATTATAAAGTTTCTCACCAGTCGAGGAATCAGTCAGAGGTTTCCCGAATACTTCCCGGAAGTGGGAGACGAACGCCGAATAGGATTGGACGACTGGGCCTTTCTGGGTCCACAACGAATCTGCCCATTGCAGAGCCTTCCCTTGCAGTTGTGAAATAATGAACGCTATTTTAGCCGTGTCTGTGGTGTAGAGGTTCTGTGTGTGTAGAGGTGCGGCTGCATCTCCAGGACCAGCTCACATTGGAGAAGAAATCCGCTGCATTCCTCCGCCGATCCAGAGTAGGGCGCCGGTTTGGCCATGGGACTGGCGGTGAATGCAGGTGAAGGAGTGGTGCTGGTGGGTGCGGAGACAGCCGTGTTGTGGGATGACGATGTTGAGGGCTGTGGTGTGAGTGCTCGACGCAGCACGTCCACGAGTTCCTGGAATGGATCGTTTGTACTCATGCCGTTAGTTGTTATGGTCCGGTCTTCTGTTATGATATAGACACGGAGGCAGAGATAAAAGCAATCCAGGTGAGTTTATTGGAACAATATGTGGAACACAGAGTGATAATGGCTGTTATCAGGTTCTTGAGAGATGAATATAAAGTAATACTGTCCTTGTGTGGTTTGTGGATCCAGGAGTTGAGCTGAGATGGAGGGAGACGTTGGAGACACTCACACACACAGAAGGGTAAGCACACGAAGGGACCAGGAGACGAAGGAGATGAAGGAGATCGCTGGAGCAGGTAAGTATGTTGAAGGGGAGTCCTTAAGGTAAGCATATACATGGCGTAGTGCAAACGAGACCGGACAGTGAGTGTGTGTGAGAGTGGTGGCTTTGTAGTGCTGGTGATTGCAGAGTGAATGAGGTGCAGGTGGCGGTGATTAATAAGCTGGTGATTGAGTGCGTGGGTACTGTGGTGAGGTGGAGCCTGGCGTGTCTGTGACAATATTATTCTATAAAATGTTCAAGCTGAGATATCAAATTGAGAATATTGAGTGCAAACTGATATATGATCAACGATGAGATCTCTTCTGAAACTGTAGAGGAGACACATGAGATTTATGTAGTTTTTTTTTTTTTTTTTTGACTCAGAAGAAACATCTAAAAAGATTGAATTTGTGCTCCCATTTGTTGACAACAATTTGGAACAAAATAAGAGTCACAAAATAATTCCTAATCCGTGACAAAATGCTTCAGTGCCATTATACTCATCACATCCAGTCCACACTTTGTAGTGTGCTCTCTGATGTTCACAGAGAACTCCAGTGAGCGCACTCTGCATAATGTTCCGTTAGGGTTAAGTGCTCATACATAAACCCTCTTTTCCTTTCAAAGGTAATCGAACGTCGGTTGCTCCCAAGCCCTTAATGAGCACAGTCTGGAAGCTCCATTCAAAAAAATAAAATGTCAAATGAAAATCCATGGCTTAAACTACATAAGAAAAAAGTCAAGGGGCACATTAAATGCTTTGAGGGCCTCCGTGGAGCCCTGTCCACAAATCCTATTAAATGTAGCTATCTGCCGATATGATACCCCATAATGAATGTATTAAGTTTGAGTGGTGGACTTACCCTCATCAAGAAAGGGGTCATTAATGTTATGCACATGGCCTAAATCCACTCTCTAAGTAGAAAGTACGCAAATATCTCAAAGCTTATCCGTGACTATTATGATTTCTTTAGCTGTTGTGGGTGAACAGCTTTGTAATGTTAGCATGAAGACAAGCTTTGGCTGCTGTTAAATTTGATGAAATGCTCAATTTGTCATTTCTATACAGATTTCTGGGCAAGGACACTTGCTTGATGTTTATTTTAGAGTGTCTCGTAATGCATGTTTACTCACTTGATGTCCAGAACATCAGCATCATGCCCTTTCAAACCTCAGATTTTTGAGCCACTTGAAAAGTGTTTTTTTAATGCAATGCAAATGCAGAAATGATCCAAGGCGCCCTTGCATGGCAAACTAAAATTGTACCACTACAATTATCACATCTTACACATAATAAGCTATTAAATATATACAAAAAATAAAAATAAATAAAATAACCATATTTTATATGACACCTTGTGCCCCCTCAATCAATCGATCAATGGCTCATTTGTATTATTATTGTATTATTCTAAGGGCTGTACATTTACATTTTGTGGTGATTAAGGGGTCACCAAATGGAGATAATATATTTCAGGCATTGAAATATCTTACTTGATGCCTATTGAAAAGAAAAAAAAAAAGAAAAGAAAAAGAAAACATGTAGGTGTTTAATTTGCTAAAGGAAGCAAGCAATAGGTATACTTATACAATATAAAAGTAATGAAATGAGGACAAATGCAATTTGCTATTTTGCTATGGGCTTTGTTAGACTTAATCAGCAACTTGTTCATCTGGAAATGTATAATGAACAAAATACTGACAAACGTTTGTAATGCTAAAACTAATTCTGGCACAAGTACCTTGCTGCTATATTGGTTAAAACACACACACACACACCTACACACACACACACACACACACACACACACACACACACACACACACACACACACACACACACAGACAACGTAATTATTTTAAGTGCATGTAGATTGAGGAAATGTTCCCCACTGGCAACCAGGTGAAAACAGAATCAATGATGACAAATTATAATTTGGAAATAATGATTAATTAATTTGGTTTGGCATTTACCTACAAAACCATATAGCAGTTCGATTAAGCTGTGTATACAGGAAAAACAAAAACAAAAATAGAAATAGATAAATTGGTGCCATTGCTTGATGCAATTACATTACTTGTGTCCTTATATAGCTATTTATATCAGATTTAACAAAACAGTAGGTTGTGCTGTGACAAAACTTTGCAGGTATGCTGAGATCATTGTGGCAATGGCACCTACCAATCGTTGCTTCAAAAGATCAAAATTTTGTCAAGATGTAGGCTAGACCATTTTTACTGGAGGTCCAGTGAAATGCTGCTGCACCCCAGTAAAATATTACTGATAAATCCTCGTCTGATGGTGGCGATTACCACATACCAACCTGGAAATAATTTTCCCTGATAATATTTCAGCAATCATGTACTGTGTGTTGTCTAGCAGCTGCTTGAAATCAGCTATTCATGAATGAATTACTCTTTTGATCTAATCTGTCAGTAGAGTTTGCAAAAAGATGTGAAACTGTTCGTGATTCAGTTTGATTTATTCAGACAGACTCACACACTGTTTTTTTTGCACCGTGAAGAGATATGACAGAAAGAGCGCTGGAAAAAGATGGATATTTACCTATAATCCATTGTAGGAAGCAAAACTTGCAGACCATTTGTCAGTGATAAATGAGATCTT
This sequence comes from Chanodichthys erythropterus, assembly GCF_024489055.1. Classification (NCBI taxonomy): domain Eukaryota; kingdom Metazoa; phylum Chordata; class Actinopteri; order Cypriniformes; family Xenocyprididae; genus Chanodichthys; species Chanodichthys erythropterus. The sequence goes on along the minus strand of NC_090232.1, from coordinate 6,996,079 downwards.
TATTATGTGTGCAGCTTGTGAATAACTACTACAGGTAAAGAGAAATTATATATCCATATGTAACAGTATCAAAAAAGAAAAGTATCAAAATATGGGGACCTTTTCTCTGTGCCATTTCTGTACTATTAAAGAGGCTAGAAACAGTCTGACATACAGTTTTACGTCACCATTGCCAACTTTGTTAAGGCATAATTTTAAAATTATAACATCTGCAAGGATTGCTCCAAGTATTGCTCCATCTGCCATTTTTCGCTGTTGTTATTGCTTGCTTACCTAGTCTGTTGATTCGGCTGTGCACATCCAGACGTTAATACTGGCTGCCCTTGTCTAATGCCTTTCATAATGTTGGGAACATGAGCTGGCATATGCAAATATTGGGGCGTACACCCCGACTGTTACGTTATGTTGAGATTCGCCTGTTCTTCGGAGGTCTTTTAAACAAATGAGATTTATATAAGAAGGAGGAAACAATGGAGTTTGAGACTCACTGTATGTCATTTCCATGTACTGAACACTTGTTATTTAACTATGCTGAGGTAAATTCAAATTTTGAATCAAGGGCACCTTTAAAAGCCATTAAAATAGCAACATGCCAACAATGCGCCTGAACACACCTCATTTTCAGACCAGCACTCCCATGGGCGAACAGATGTGTGCGAGTGCATTTGCTATTTAAACAACTTGGCACTGGACGTGAAAATGAAAACTGTGTCGGGCTGAAACTAGCAAAAAACACTTGCGTCATGCCTAGCATTGCATTGCGGCATGTTTATGATAGGGCCCCAAAGTTTTAAAGTAAAATTTTGAGACACAAAAAAGGATTTGCTCATACTATGAGACTAAACCCAATCAGTGTGCCACATTTTGCACCCTGCTAGGAAAGAAGCAGAAAAATATGAAAACAAAATAAGAGCTGATAATAAGTAAAGCAGTGACAGATTGCTTTGTGAACGTCCATCAAAAACACAGGCACCATCAGGGTTGGATTAAATGGATCACCCTCCTAACCTTTACCAAATCGCTCTGCTGCGCTGATCCACAACCTGCTTCACACACTCCAATCTCAGTCTTACTAATTCTGATGCTTTGAGAACGATCCCAAATCCACATAGAAACACATTTTCTCCCAGCAACTGCTCAACGAGTCCGACAGCTGTGGCGTGAGCTCCTGCCTGCCTGTCTGTAAGCTTTAGCTTCTAGCATTATGTCAGCTATGCTGCTGTTGTATACATGAGCTCTGTTACAAAAACCTAGAGAGCTGTAGGTGGCATCCTGACTGAAATGGAAGCTCATAAGCGCACTGTAAGAACAAAATCCATAGAAAAATGGAAAAGGTGCTGGTAATTTTCTGCTATAGTACATTATCTGTAAGGATTACAGAGAAAAAAAAATTACATAATTCAAAAAAAAAAAAAAAAAAAAAGTGAAAAAAACAATACGGATGTGCCCTATTTTTATGGATTTTTCTTAGAAGGTACAGTTTATTCAGTTTAGAATCTACAATATTTGTGAATATGTAATAAACATGTAAAGGGTGTGATATTTTTAAATGTGACTGTAAAAAATGGTCTAGAGGAGACTTGAAAGTCAGTAGTCATTTACCTGCAACTAATCAAGTCCTCATAATCCAAACAACGTACACAAAATCAACTTCATTGATCAAGCTGACAAATTATATTTTGCTTAAAAGTTATAACATCGACCATCTGTGTAATTCATTTTATTCAGAATCACATCCCCTACCAGAGCTGATTTACAGCTACAAATAAGCAGTCTTTCAGATCTCAGAGGAAGTGAACTGTGAGAATGGAGCTGCCCAGGCGTGACCATAATTCAGTAATGCAAACAAAGCAAGCTTCAAAATATGACAGCTGGGAATTACTGACATTTCCTGGGAAATGGCTCCTAAACCTCATTACCCATTACCAACATTTACAGTGTGTTTTTTTTTTTTTTTTTTTTTTTTTTCTTCCATGTAAACACATTATTCCCACAATATAGAGGATGCAAGTGGAATGAAAGATATTGTGTGGTGTGTTTCATTGCTACCTCGGCCATATGTGTGCCATTCAAACAGGTCTGAATCTCAATAATACGAGACTCAGTTTAGGTATTGCTGGAAGCATGATTGGCCTTATTTCCAGATGGGTCTTTTCGATTTCTATAAGCAGTTCTTATATTCACATGAATCAGAAATGTCAGTTAAAGTTCCTAACTTTAAAAGCGAATTACACACATTTTTTTCAAGATTTAGAAATTATATATAATTCAGTCCAAAATCAAAATTAATAAAATTTATAAATTAATAATTTTCCCAAAGAAAATTTAAGAGTTATTTATTGTACGGATGCAGATTTAATAATTGTGAATGTAATAAGTGTATCTGAAAACTTTGAAACATTTGAAGCATTCTGACAATTTAGCAGCTAAACATGGAAATGTATTAAAATTGGACTTTTCCAAAAACATATTCTTCTCAAGTCAGTGTCAATATCAGAGAAATGTGGAATAATCAAATCCGACAACTAGCCTGGACCTATACAAATCCATCGTGTCACCAGGAATCTTGTATAAGCACATAATCTAGTAAGAGGAAAAACCCAACCCATATTTCAGCAGACGTATGACAGACAGATGTCTATTGGTGCTCAGATGGCCTCTGTGAAATGAGCCAGCCTGTAATAGGCACCCTGTTACTCTCCACACTCTGATGTTCAAAGAAGCTCCGTGAAAATGCTCTTCTATCACACTGTCTGGCCTTAGAATGAGGTCAAAAGCACATCTATCTTTTGTCAGTGAAGGCTAATGCAATATAATGACTTCAAAGAGGTCCAAGGCAGTAAAAAAGAGAGAAAAGTAAAGTACAGACTGTTCAAGACAGACAAACAGTGCATGAAGGCTGGATATCCTTTTAGAGGGTCAAGCAAAAAGTGTTTTAAATCTTTCAAAATGAATACAAATAAATCTACTGAAAATGATTCTTAACATTGGTTCATATCCAGATTAAATCATACCCTAAAATCTAATCTTGTTACAATGTTCAATATTCAGATAAAGAGTGGGGAAAAAAAAGAAAAAAAAGAAAACATACTACAAACAAAGTTCAACAAAATGGTGGTGGAATGAGTCATTAACATAAAAAAGCACAATTATCTAAATTATTTTAATATCTCTAAATATATGTAAAACGGTAAAAAGCTCAAAAAAATATTTATATGCATATACATACATACATACATATGCAGACCAAAAACACAATGCACTGTCAAAGCCAACCAAACAGTAAGGGGCCAAATCAATGACTTGCTGGAATTAAACACATTATCACTTTAAAAGCAGCAATGTGGCGAGAGCCCCACGTGGAGGACAGCGATGGGGGACCCTATATGCCATGCAAAATCTATTTGAAAATGAGTCAGGGTGGACTTTTAACACAGAACACCAGCTTGCCCAATGAAAAGGTCCCCATGAAATGATAAGAATGGGTCTGTGTGCTCGATATTGACGTGCCCCATGGTGATCTCTGAAGCTCAGGCCTCTGCTATCAATCAAAGTAGAGTGGAAACCCGTAATGTTCCCTCAATGTGATTTTGGGAATGCTGTGTACATCCAAATGTCCATGGCTAGAATCCATTTAATAAAAAATAGGGGGTTGGATAGCAGATAAAACATATGACTGGAAATCTAAGTGAGTCAAAAGACTTAAAATGAAATTTAATTAATGGAATAGTAAAAAAAAAAAAAAAAAAAAAGTGCTTAATGTAAACCATCTCGTTCATTTCCTTCCTTAGCATCCATTTTCTAAATGACATAGAATGGAAGTACTATCAATTCACCGATAAGACTGATGTAACTGTCAAATGTTAATGGGAACAGTGTGATCATACGCCATGCGGCAATCTGAGATTACAGATTCTCTCTCCTCAACTCATCTTTATTTTATTATTTCTGTTTGAAACTCTGCTTCTGAGCCATCTCTTAAAGGAAAATTAACTTTAGACCACCAAACAAAATCCTGTCAAATTATCCTGTGTTTAAATTATGCAAAACACCATGACCCCCAACGCTACGTCAGTTTTCTTATTTCAGACACATAGTGTGACACTTTTTGCCAATGTTAGATATTTTTAGTTACAGTAATGTATGAATTACTTAATATATACTATGTCAGACACTGTAATTTGTTCTGGACCCCTTCCTGTTCGTCGGACTTTGGATATCTATCTATCTATCTATCTATCTATCTATCTATCTATCTATCTATCTATCTATCTATCTATCTATCTATCTATCTATCTATCTATCTATCTATCTATCTATCTATCTATCTATCTATCTATCTATCTAAAACACTCTTCAAACATTTAGTTATCTTAGTTAATATTAATTTTAACATTTAATAATACATTATTAAATAAAATGGTAACATTTTACAATGGGGTTCATTGGTTAACATTAGGTAACTACATTAGTTAACATAAATAATAATGAACTGCACTTATACAGCATTTATTAATCTTTGTTAATGTTAATTTCAATTTTTACTAATACATTATTAATCTTGTTAACATTAGTTAATGCACTGTGAACTAACATGAACAAACAATGATCAACTGTATTTTCATTATCTAACATTAACGAAGATTAGTCAATACAGTAACAAATGTGTTGCTCATGGTTAGTTCATGTTAGTTAATACATTAACTAATGTTTAACTAATGAAACTTATTGTAAAGTGTTACCAATAAAATAATAAAAAAAAGTATCTGTTAATATTATTTATAGTTGTATTTTTATAAACTAATGTTAACAAAGATTAATAAATACTGTAACAAATGTGCTCATTATTAATACATTAATAACATTAACTAATGGGAACTTATTGTAAAGTATTACCAAAAAACTCTCTTCTTCAACGAATGGAAAATATAGGAAAGTGAACGTGCCTGCATTGTTAACATATACATTGACGTCTGAAACTAGTCTAAAAGCTCACTGTGCTGGTCTTATAGTGAGCGAGTTGAATGCTGATTCCTTAATAAGTGAGAGGTTGAGTATTCTCAGTGGGTTGAAATAATAATTCAACCCAAAGGTGCTCATGTGTCACTAATGCTTCAATACTCTGACCTTCCTTTTTTCAGAATTATGCTTGATTCTCTGAAAAGAGTCTGCTGAGATTATCATTATCATTCCTGTGTTTCCTACCGTCCTGGATTTACAGCTAATGCCTGGGATTGCTCTCACCCTGACGGGATCAAGACGCACAGAGGGAGTGAAACGGACCTCACTCAGTGCATGTTTAAATCATCCTCCTCAACGGGCTGAACGATGTTCCAGGATCAAGTTAAGCAGAGTTCATATTAGTGATTAAAACACTCAATTCTGATGGTTCGCTAGGGAAGTGTGAGATTCAGAGAAAAAGCAGTCTATTGAAAATGAAGAATTTTAACAGGTGTTTTTCAGGCCACAGAATAAAATTGTGTTTAAAGTCCCTCGTAAAGCAAGAATTTGCTTCTATAAAGGGTGAAATGAATCAGGTTTAAATGATTTATTTAAGGCATTTTAAACTGTAAAAGTGACAATTAAATTAAATTAAATTAAATTAAATTAAATTAAATTAAATTAAATTAAATTAATAAGCATTCATTAATATTATATTCTTCATTTTGAGGCATATACTCCTCTAAATTATGATGATGCACATTTAAATTCAATCTGTCATTCAAACTGAGCAACGTTGAATTATTATAAATTTATATAAAACACTAATTAAATTCCAATAATAAAAAAGCACTTTCAAATTTTGCCCTAGAAGTTACACATTTTATGTTGTAAGTTATTCACTCATTCATTCATTCATTCATTCTGCTTTTTTTATTTAGTTTGCGATAGATAGATAGATGACAGAGACGAACTGCTGCATGCTGGAATTTCTTTATTGCTCTTATTATAAAACATAATTACAAGCTTACCGTTGTGAATTGAGACAAGATAATTAGATAGTTTTGAACACTGGCTGGTTATGTACTTGCTCAAAAATTGATTTTGGATCATTTTTAACCAAAAAAAGTTACTGACTACAGCTTTAAATAAATAAATTAATTAATTAAAATCCTATAATAAGAACAAATGAAACAAGCCAAATATGCCCTCATTTATGATGATTTTCATTCAAATTGCAGCAAAATAAATAAATAAATACATTATTCATTTAGAGTCATATTATCATCTAAATTTTGATGGGGCACATTTATGAAAAGCTATAGATGATCTGTTATTCAAACTGAGCAATGTTGAATGTTTATAAATTTATATATATATATATATATATATATATATATATATATATATATATATATATATATATATATGAGCAATATCACACGAGTAGCCGTGCGATATGGCTGTATATCAGCACGCTGTGATTCGTCCGTAGGCACGAGGCCGAGTGCCGTAGGTAATCACAGCGTGCTGATATACAGCCATATCGCACGGCTACGAGTGTGATATTGCGTTTATACAACAGTTCGACGGCACGAGTGTGTAAATAAATAAGAACAACAATGGAGTGTCTTTAAAACCCTCTTTTGTGCAGCACTACTTCCTTCCGCCACGGATTCAAATCTCAATTTGACAGTTGGACCAAGCCTCCGTTACTAATTCTAAAACGTCACTTCAGAACTAGTAACGAAGGAACGTTGAGTCGCTTCATTGAAACACATTGAATTTTCTACAGTATTAGAGAGAGAGAGAGTAGGCTATTACCTGTGTCTGGTATATTTGCATTACATTCATTCTTCAAGTCGATGTCCATAATATTTTGGGAATTTTCCATCCATAACACCACAGCGCTAAAACAACTTCCTTTTGCAAAAGTTCCTTTCAATTTAAAAGTCTCTTGTGACCCACTTCTCCTGTAAAGTGTTGCCACCATCTAATGGCGTATTAATGTAATGTTCACTCAATCCATATTACTTAATGGACATATTTATATAAAATAATATTTATTGAACAAGATATAAGCACAATTGTACAGTTCAGTCAAACATAAAGCACTAGTTATTAAAAAAAATAAATAGGTCACCATTTACGCTTGTATGTGGGTTTTACAAATATTTAACGAATGAAAAGGATTTTAAACAGCTTGTGACAAAACCTCCTAACTCCATTGGATCCTCAAACTGTCAATCAAGCCTCATTAATCCGCCTCACCTCGTGAATGAAGTGCGCACGCAGTTTGGACATCTCCTCTGTGCAATGCAAAGGTAAATAAAGATCTGATGTTTGAAAAAAAAATGTAAAGCGTTTTCTTTACTCAAAAAAACATATGTTTATAAAGTTTAATGTTTTACGTATTTGAAGCGGAGAAGAGTCTGATATGTCCTGTCTAGTTGTAGCCAATGTGCTATATAAGGATGTAACGTAACGTTTATTATTATCAAATTTAATATAGCACAATTCGACTTGCTCTAATAGATATAAAATAATAGATTAATAAGACCAAAGATTGCCCGTTCTATGTACTCAAATTGAATTATGTCTCATGTTTAACCACTATAAGAGCCAGCGGCAAATCCCCGAGGCACTGGCCGAGATGAAGCTGATCTCGACGGTTACAGAAGCACTGAACGGCCGCTGACGCACTCGAGCTCGCATCTCCGAAAACGTCAAAACAAATTGTAAAATGGGCTCTGTTATTAAATATGAGTCACATATTTCAGGTATAAACAACTACATTTTCGCCTAAAAAACTATTAAAACTACAGTTCGTGGTACAAGAAGTAGTATTTGTAAAAATTACGGTTGATTTGATCGGCCGCCATGACGGTCACTTCAAGCGGAGTGATACAAACGGTGAAAGGGCAGTAGGAGTGCTGTTATCACTGAAATATCGCATGGCTATCAGCAAATCAGATTCGAGAACCAGACAGAATTGTTGTATAAATATATATATATATATATATATATTCAAACAATAAAACAAATAAACAATTCTCAGATTTTTGCCCTCAGAGTTACACATGTTTTTCTTATAAGTTATTCATCTTTATTTTTTTATTTATTTTTGGTGAACGCTGGGCTTGATATGAGCTGGGAGATGAGGTCACATCTTTTGTATTTTGTATCACCCAGTATTTTGTTCTTGTGGTTCTTCAGCACTGGCACAAATTCTCGCTGAGACGAGCTGATTGTAGCGCACACGAGGTCACGACGGATCACACAAGCACTGGAATTACATTACAGCTTATTTCAAGGCCAAGGAGCTCCTCCTTGATTCATCCATCTTGGTTTGATGCTGTAGGGCAAGTGCACGAGTCAATACTGCTAAGTTTGCACAGCTGCTACTTTGGAATGGTCACTAAAGGAGATATCCAGCTTTGACTGCTACGTAGCCTCAGGCCGCAGACAATGCAATAAAACGTGCTGTCAGGGGAGTAAGAATATACACAGTACTGGCTTGACATAACACTTAAAAGATGACTTGCCTTATGGGCATCGTGAACCGGAAACAGACGTAGGCCGATCCAGAGATCAAGAAGTCTTTAATGATATTTTGAGGGGCACTTAACCTCTTTGCCTCTTTTATGCTAAATTTAAGTCATGCACATTCACTAGCTGTAATGCAGTTATATGGTGATGGCCAACTAAATAAAGCTTCATTTCAATTTATCTACATGCAGGATGCACGAGAAGAATGTGAAATCTTTGCTCATGGATCCACTTTTTGAGCCAATAATTTGAAGCGTTTCACTCAAGATGTCATGTGACTAATCAATCTAGAGCCACAGGAAATGTTGTCATGACTGATGACTCTCGAATGGAACTATATTATGCATTTGTAAAAATAAAAAAAAAATTAAAATTAAAAAAAATAAATTAAAAAAAATAAAATAAATAAAATAAAATAAAATACAATTAAATGAAATACAATTAAATGAAATACAATTAAATACAATAAAAAAATAAACATCTGGGAAATAAGATAAAATAAAATAAAACATGTAAAATAAAATAGAAAAACATATAACATAAATATAAACAAACAAACAAACAAACCAATAAGTGAAGAAAGATGTTATTTTTGGGAGCAGAGGGTGTAGTTACAGAAGTGGTCATGCTAACCAGTCAAACCTTGATACAGTGTTATAACTTGATATACTATATGAACATAGCGATATAATGCCAATAATAGAAGTATACTGTTAAACAATATACAGTAGTACAGCTGATGTGATAAAATGGTCTTGTTAGACAGCATACAAATATCAATAGCATTTAAAAAACAAACATAAAAACATTTCCTTTTTCACAGCAGTTTCTTTGTGCATCACTTGTTTTTTGAACCACTCGTTTGTTATTAATAAAGTAATAAAGTAACATTCAGTTCCAACTGTGAACAGGTCCATAGTTGCACTGGTTGCATGCAAAAAACAACTTGAATCAGGGCCTAAAATTAACACTCGCCAAGAACCAAATGCGAGTAAAAATTGGCCTTGGCGAGTATATGAAAAATTGCTGTTGGCAAGTATATGAAACGGTGTCACTCGCTAGTTGGCCAGTAACATTTTAATAAATTCTAAAATGCATGAACGGAAAAAACAAATGCGAATGACGCTCGGGACAGTTGATGGGCCAGCGCTGCATTGTCATGAAAGTTTAAGCCTTGACAATTTAAATAAGTGCAAGAAGATGCAAAATGGAGCTCATTCTGTTACTCGCTACTCATCCAAAGCGCACGCCCAGAAAATAGTGTCTCAGTGAAAATAGACAACGCTCGAATACTTAACAAAGCTCTCTTTTTTACACGTCTTAAGCAACAAATCCTCACAAAATTATGTCAAAGAATAGTAAGTATACTAGTAAACATGGTTATGTTTTAAGAGAACGTAAACAGTTGACAAAGTTAACGCATGTGTACAGTATCAGTATATTCGATCTGTAAATTCACTCTTAAAGTGAAAGTCACATGTGAAGGCCAAGTATGGTATCCCATACTCGGAATTTCTCTGCATTTAACCCATCCAAGTTAGTTCACACACATGAGTAGTAGTGAGTATGGAACACACACTGCAAACAGTGGACACACTAACCCAGAGCAGCAACCTTCGGGTTACCAGTCTGACTTACTAAGCGTTAGGCCACGACTGCCCGCTAAAGTGACAGCAGCCTAATATTCCAGCTGCTGTCTGTTTTTAATGTTGATCAAATAATAAAGGACAAAGAAAAAAAAAAAAGAAAAAAAATCACTTACTGCTCTTTACTGAATAACTTGAATATTAATTAATTAATAATAGTGTTTAATTTGTACAGTGAAGACTATGCAGTGTTATTTTACATTTGCTTAATTTATTAAATTGCTGTACCTGAAAATTACTTCCAGACCAACCTGAAAAACCTGAACAGCAGTTCATTTTTATTTGTATCTTTGATATATTGTATTTATTTGTGCTTTTGCTTCTTATAATTTGATTATTTGTTCTTATTTCATTACAGACTGTTTACTAGTCTTTAATAATGTTTTAATTTGATATTAGTTAGGCTAGGAGTTTTAGCTGTGGTGTCGAGATTTGAATAGAGAATTGTGAATTTCCACTGGTATCTAAACATTTGGGATCCTATCATACACACGGCGCAATGCGACAGCAGGCATAACACAAGTGTTTTTTTGCAGCCCGACACAGATATCATTTTCACAAATGTACTCACACCCATCTGTTCGCCCATGGGTGTGCTGGTCTGAAAATGAGTTGTGTTTAGGTGCATTGTTAGCACATTGCTATTTTGAGGCAACTAAAAGGCAACTAAAACTAAACCATTGACTTTAGACCATGTCGTTTTCAGTTGCCTCAAGTTGCCTGCAGTATTATATATATATATATATATATATTTATTTATTTATTTTGTGTGTGTGTTATTTAAAGGGTAGGTTAGTAATATGCGCCTATAGGTGGGTGCACAACGCACATACACTCTGCTTGTTACACACAAGCACACAAACATGCCAAATATTAAAAATAAAAGGATAACAATGTAAAAAAATAAAAATGCCTACATGTCATAATGTATAGTCATTGCATACATCAGAATTACCTATTTGCAGTAATGATGAATGCAATTGGCTAATTAGTTCATCAGTCGTGGCAATACGCACATTTACTTAAACTGACTCGTCAGGTTGAGGGCACCTGGCTTTTAAAGGGAATGGGAGATGAAACTCTGATTGGTTTATTTTGTGTTCCGCCCAAAACACAATCATGACTCATTAAGAGACTATGTAGAACCCTTTTGGACCATGCGCCTGGCCGACCATTTTTTCCGTCGATAAACTAGCAAAAGTGGATTCGGACATGCATTAAGTGCACCTTGGTGTCATTACTGCCTGTTTTTGCAAATAATATTTATGGCCTGTACATTTTCTTTAGTCACCTGTCATTTCCAGGTGTGGTAAAAAGTTAGTTTTAGGCCCTGGCATGAATATTGCATTGTCACCAACATAACAGTCAAGAATCAGTCAAAAAGACACAAATTCAGAAGTCTAGTCAGAGTTTTATCTCACTCAAACACTGAATTATGAAAAATGCAAAGCCCCATGGAATCTCTTGAGAGCACACTTTTCTTTCCAAGCTATGATGTTTACAACATAGCCATGAACCATGATTTGCAACTCACCGTTGCTATTTGCCAGCAGGTAGTATTAGGAGGAGGGATATTCGTATTCCAGAGAGCAAACATTTGTATTTGCCCCTGCATGCAAGATGACTCCTCTTTTTTTTTTTTCTTAGAAGAAAAAGACTGAATGTTGTATATGCAAAATAAATTTGAAATGCAACCACACTAAGGTATATAGTAGATGACATCAATAGCAAACAAACAAAAAACTACAAAGCTCTTATTACATGGGGGTCATCAGAAAGAAGTGCAAGTCATGTTAAGTTCTGTGTCAGTATTATAGTACATATAAAATCAATCTCCTTTCTCAAGCTGACATTACATTTCTCCACTCTAGAGCAGCACAGCAAGAAGCCCTTTTATGTTCTGCATAGTGAAGTGAATCATTCAAGTGCTTTATACACGGTCAGGCACTTTTCATCTTTTATTTAAGCCTGATGTTGTCATTGTGAAACAGTGGAAATGGTCTAAATCATGGGACATTTATTTGTCCTAATGCTGATCCCTTTCTCCCTCATTTTGTTATGGCAAAGCAGCTGACAGACTTTCCTGTTTCACTTTCGGCTTGACAGCAGCCAGTGGCTCAAATGAGTCCACTTCTAGACATCTTCGAACCTTGAATCCATCTACTTGGAGGTCAGTCAAGTCCCAGTATTGCCCATCAGTACACTAGTAGACTTGTTATCACCAATGATGCTAATGAGGTCCAAGGCTTCAGCCTGCTGGCAGTCTGACCTCTTAATATGGATGAAAATGTGTTGCGGCAGAGAAAGTATTGCTGATTCTTGGGTAAAGTAATGGGGCCTACTGCATCTACACAGAAGTTGTTGACTCATTAACTGTATCCAAAATAAACAAGCAACAAACAAAAAGAAAAACAAAGAAAACTGCTACAGAAACCAGACTGCCTGCTGTTTGGATGATACAGTATCTAGTATCTGCAACTTTAAAGGCTTCAAGGAGTCAATAAGCATCTTGAAATGTCGAGAACAAGGCCCGCAACATCAAAAGCCAAACCAAAAAGATGCGTTTGAAAAATTAATGAGCACAATTCGTATAGAATGGTCTGGAATATTCTTACAGTTTGTTTGAATAAAAAAAAAGATGAGTTCACAAATACTGTACAAAGTTCAGCTCCAACTGCTATTGATCCTTTCCCCATCATGTTGACTAGAATAATTAGTATCCAAGCTAAAACTTTATTTTGATAGTCCACTATAAACATTCTTCTGACTATAAGTAACTTTGAAACTACATGTCAACTAGCAGTCATTAGAGTATTAGTAAACTTAATAACACTTTATTTTGATGATCCCCCAACAGATGTTCTACTGACTATAGACCTTAAGCGCTAGAGAAACAAGCTTTAAAACATCTTTAGAATTTTGTGTTTGATCTTCTGTTTTATAATTTAGTGTTTTTATTTTGTTTTGTTTTGAACAGAAGTAGTAGATGTTGATTAATTTTCCAACATTTCCTTGACTATAGACAAAGTTACAGGTTTAGCATGATTAGCCCGTGCAGATGACAGTTCCAGATATACTATCACAAATAAATAATGTAACCACTTCTTTAAAAAGCTCATGAGGAGGTTTCCAACATTGAACTAGTAGCTTATTTGCAGCAGTCATGGCATCTAGCTAAAATTTCTGCTAAAATTTCATTGGTGCATAAAGACCTTACATAATACATATGTAAGGTTTATTACCTTAAAATTAGCCATTTCTGGGTCCCCCCTCCATGTTAAGTCGCCATTATGGATCGGCATGTTTCTCCAGGACATACATTCTACATTTTTTCCCCCCTAATATATATATATATATATATATATATATATATATATATATATATATATATATAATATTTTAGGAAAAAAAAAAAAAAAGAGGAAACCTGCAATTGTTACCTTAAAGAGGTACCTTAAAGATTTAACCCATACAATTAAACTAATGTATTTAGGGTAATTCAGTGATGTTAAAGTTACAGCCCGTAACTTTTTTTGGTTAAAAAAATATTCTAAATCAATTTTTGAGCAAGTACATAACCAGCTAGTGTTCAAAACTATCTAATTATCTTGTCTCGATTCACAATGGTAAGCTTGTAATAATGTTTTATAATAAGAGCGACATGGTGGATTTACGCAGGAAATTCACGCATGCAGCAGTTCGTCTGTGCATCATTACGTCACGTCCGTAAACAGAAAGAAAGGAGTCCTGTCCAGGCTAGTCAGTTTTATCACGTGAGGACGCTGCTGGTAGTGGCACATTTATAGCCTTTTCTCACAGCAGCTGAAATAATTAAACTTATCATTTTGATGGGGGATTGTAATCCAGAAAGATCCAAATGACAATCATCAGCGACAACTGGAGATTCACCGATTGTCAAAAAACAAAAGACTTTGGACTGTGGAGTGGCTACAGAAATTGCTACAGATAACGCTAATACACACTAAATACACAGTCACGCAGTGCTGATGTTGTTAACATTAACAATTTGAGAACAATACAGTAATAATAATTTGCACGGTTTGGCATGATCAGAGCTAAGCGACCATTAGATTTAATCACTATTGGCAGAGCGATTTATTGTAGGCCTAATGCTTTTTTCCTCAGTTGGTCAGAACAAAAGTGGCAGAAATGTTACTTACTTGTTCAGATGATATTTTCCAGTGAAAATTCTTATATTGGTCATACTTTCAAGACGTAGAATCTGTGATTCTGAAGTACAGTATCCAGCAAACAGCAAACATTAGATTCATTTACGCTGACGAGCTGTGCTGAGGCACAACGCAAGTACAGATAACTGTTCCGCATATGACTGCAATTGCAGGTTTCAAACAGAGATGGCGACAAAGAGGAAAAATCGCGGACTGTAGCTTTAAATAATATTTTTGACTTGAATAAAATGATTTAATTTATTTATTCATTTTAAATTTTTTTTCAGTGCACTAGCAATGTCTAGGCAACACGGAGATGACTTTAGCATGAATAGTAACAACTCAAATCTTCTAAAAATGCAAAAACATACTTGAATCTAGTTTCATATTATATAAAAAATGTAAGGATTAAAAAACATTTTTTTTTTTTTTTTTTTTTTTTTTCAAGCTTTCTTGTTATACGTTGCTGTAGCTTTTTATCTTGACACATTTTCTTGAAATTGTCATCTCTCAGAAACTGGTATACAGCCCAGATTCATTTCAAATGCTCAGTCTGTACTTTACAAAAGCTACAGATTGGCCAATCTTGATAAAATCAAGAAGGAGAATGTGACAGCTGCAGAAGAATTGATCCGGCAGCACAGTCGGCTACTTAGCCGTGACTGCGTCAGCCGGCCGTTCCTGGCAGTAAATTAAGGGGTGGAAACTGTTTCCCTTCTCGTGAGAGATCTGCTAAACACTCTCATGCGTGGCTCTGTGTTGGCTGATAGATTTAAAGGCACCCACAAAAGCATCAGAGTACCAACAAAATTTATGATGGTAAAAGATGAAAATGAGACAGAGGGAGAAAGAGAGAGAGGTCTTTTAGTCTGTGAAATTGGTGCAATAAAGGCCTAGAATAAGAAAGTCCATTATACACTTAACTGTGACTACACAGGGAAATTATTTAAAGGTCATTTTGTACAGCAACGTAACAGAGAAGGAGCCACAGCTTGAGTGGCAATCATCCACAAACAATTTACATTCATGCATATAAAACTCTATTAAACACTATGTGGATCATGGTTTCTGAACATGATTTCAAAATGGATAATGGATGTCGCGTTTAGCATCTCTTGTTCTGTTGTCCCCGCCTTGCTGTAGTGCCAAATGTCAGAATGATTTGTGCGAGCACAATGTGCGAGCACAAAATGAGGGGCTTCAATTGTATCATTCATTAATAACACAATTAACCAGAACGGCTAATATCGTGTTAATAGCTTTGTGAAGACTTGGCATTTTCTTTTTTATTACAGTGCGTGACTGATGCAAATGTCGGGAGCAGAAATGTCCAGATCGATTTTCCAAGGATGTATGGTTTATGTTGATTGACATGAAATCTAAATCATTCATCCTTGCAATCTACTCCAACGGGTTACAAAACAAACAAACAAACCATATTTGTCAACCATTTTTTTCAACCTTCTGTAAAATAAAGATACTTTTTACAATCAAATCACTTCCCAACAAAATATAAAATCAAGTTCCACCCTTTTTAAACTTAACAAGACACATCTGTAATTGCTACTTACTGATGGTCTAAAAAAAAAAAAAAAAAAATAAGAAGAATAATAATGTTTTTTTTTCCTTTTTTCTGTCTTCAAAAGCAGACAGAAGACAAAATTTGCATTGCATCACTTCATCCTTGAAAATCATTATATTAAAGTCCCCCTGAAATCAAAATTTAAGTTTTTTTTTAGCTTTTAGTATGTATATGTTAGCTTTAAAGGATTAGTTCACTTTCAAATGAAAATTTTCTGATAATTTACTCACCCCCATGTCATCCAAGATGTTCAAGTCTTTCTTTCTTCATTCGAAAAGAAATTAAGGTTTTTGATGAAAACATTCCAAGATTATTCTCCTTATAATGGACTTCAAAGGAGCCCAAATGGTTGAAGGTCAAAATTGCAGTTTCATTGTAGCTTCAAAGTGTTGTACATGATCCCAGACAAGAAATAAGGGTCTTGTCTAGAGAAATCATCGCTCATTTTCTTTTATTATTATTATTATTTTTTTTAACCATAAATGCTCATCTTGAACTAGCTCTCTTCTTCTTCTCTATTTGAATTCCAGCAGTGTAGACACTACTAAGTGTATAACTGCCCTCCACAGGTCAAAGTTTGAACTAATTGTTATATACTTGCACTAGAATATTGTATATGACAATTTAGTTCAATCTTTGACCTGTGGAGGGCAGTAATACACTTAACAGTGTCTACACCGCTGAAATTCAAATAGAGAAGAAGAAGAAGAAGAAGAGTTCAAGATGAGCATTTATGGTTAAAACATATAAAATTAAAAAAAAAAAAAAGAAAAAAAAAGAAAATGAGTGATGGTTTCTCTAGATAAGACCCTTATTTCTCGTCTGGGATTGCTGTAAACTGTAATTTTGACCTTCAACCATTTGGGCTCCATTGAAGTCCACTATATGGAGAAAAATCCTGGAATGTTTTCATCAAAAAGTGAAGAAAGTGAAGAAAGAAAGTCATCCAACATCTTGGATGACATGGGGATGAGTAAATTATCAGGAAATTTTAATTAGAAAGTAAACTAACCCTTTAAGGTTATGAATAAGCTGACGTGTTCTAGGGATGTGATGGTGAGGAAATTTTCCCACCGGTTAATTGACATGTGACAACAACGGTACCGGTATCACCAGGGTGGGGCGGATCTGAAGTTTTCCCCTCTTTTTTCCCCTCGCTTTTAAATCGCTTACGGTGCATGCAGTTTGCAGTTAATTCCTATGGAAGCTCAACTTTCATAAGAATTAACTGAAAACACTTGCTTTGCTCTGTGCCATCACACCATTATGAATGCCTGTGCAGACGTGTGCATTTTACTTTCGCTTTAGAATTAGCGTCTTCTGTCCTATCGAATGCTCTCTAGAATCTAGAAGTCCCGCCCCCTCCTACACTATAAACAGATGCTGAAGTCGGTCATTTGTTCACACATTTACTAGTTTCTACATGGTGAATGGGATATAGAGGATATAGAGGATAGGGACTGATTCAGACAGTGTAAATATGCTTTCCATTGACGCAAATTAAGTCACTGTCACGTTAGTGTCACGTGAACTGCCGCAACGCAAGCACCGTTTGCTTCAGCCCACAGACACAAGGGCACAGACCAGATCATAAGTGCGAGTCAGCGCAGACCACAAACTGTTCAGACACATTTGAATTCTACAAACCATGCTATATTTTAAAGCAATATGGAGGAGAAACTTAGAGATTATAAGCAACATTGGGTTTTACGAGCTCAACGGCTCTGGCAGAGCAGTGATCTAGGTGAAACGCTATTGGCTATTTTGAAAAAAGGGGAGGGGTTTCCTGTTTCATTGGAAATTATGTCAACACAGTGAATAAAGCTGTGTATTCCAAGGCACTTCAGTGGGCCTTTAATCAACTTCATGTCCAATGTAAAATCTGGGTCCTGAAGAAAAAAGCACATGAGAACCATTGAGCTTGTGTGTAGTAGGTGACCTAATAGGGCAAAATCAATCTCATCAAATATACATATTGAAGTGCATTGCAAAAACTTGTACATGCATAAAAAAAAAAATAAATAAATAAATAAAAAACAAATGTTACTGTTCAAATACAGATGTTTGTCACAATGACTGTCTTTTTAGCATGTAAAATGCCTTGAGATTGTTTATGAAGATGGCCTCATGAACATGCCTTCAGATATCCCTGCACTTCTGCACCCTAGTACGAGATGGCATTTGAAGACACTCACGGATAGCTCTCAGTCACAACATGCTGGCAGGTTTGGAATAATCATGATGATGTAATCCAAGCCTGGAAACAATATATTAATGCTTTTGTAATGAAATCTGTAGAATAATGACTAAATGTCAATGGTCAGGATGCCTCATCTTTTCCATCCCTGTCTAATGACGTTGGTCGTCTTGTCACTATGCAACTGCTTTATGGATTTTGATTGACCTTTACGGTACTACAGTGGAGTATCTAGCACAATAGATCATACTGAAGTCAACATTTCATTCACCCATGCACTATTGTTTTCCTCCACAGAAGAACTGAGCAAATAGGTTTTCTGAACAAAATGAAGTGTTTTTGCTCAAGCAAACAATTCTAGGGTTTTCCTTTGGCCAGGAAAAACACAATGGAGTGAAAATCACCGTAAATCTGTTTGTTGTTGTTGTTGTTGTTGTTGTTGTTGTTTTTCGTTTTTTTTTTTTTTTTTTTTTTTTTTTTTCATTTTGTTATTTCTTTAGTCTGATAAAATATCCTTACTTGAAGATATAGTTGTGAAAGCATGTCTCAAGTATGTTATTTTCAGATCAATAGGTGATTGGCAGTTTTATTGTTCCAGTCAAGTGTGTTCTGAAATTGCACACTTTTTTCACTGCTTACACATTAATTTTAAAACATCTTAAAACTTGGCTGGAATTGCACTTTTCTACACAATGATATTACGTTTCTTCTTGCATTTTTTGTGGCACTTCATACATTTCTGGTGAGTGGCACTATAAGTGTCTTTTATTCGAAACAGATGAACGCAAATCTGGCAACATTGGTTGTTCTACACATAGCAGTTCTAAAATAAAATCTCCAGTGAGTGGAGTTAAAAAGTTAATACTCTCTCGCATTTGAAAATAATGTACATAAACTTAACTGATAGTGTTAACAGATGCAATCAGGAGATTTTATCTCTTTTATCTTGATTCGAACCCAAGGGTTCACATCACAATCACAATGTTGTACCAGATGAGCTCCCAAACAGTTTTACTTAGTCAGAAAAGCCGTGGTTATGTGATGCAAATGTCAAAATGTATTAATTTACAAATCATGCACAATGGTAAAAGTCTTTTGAGGTCATAACATAGTATTGTGCAAGAAAGTACATGAACATGTTGCTATCAATGGATAATCTACCACTGTGATCATAATTTGAGTTAAAAGGAATAAAAGTTGTTGGTGTTTTACTGCCACTAGTGTTCATTTAAACTGGATACTGCTGTGAATTGTACGTATAGGTACATTTTTGTCATGTTTTTTCAATGAGTCTATGCTGCAACATGGACACAGATTGACAAGGAATCAAACATTTGCAGGTTGATGCATTATAGTCCATTACTAAATATTGTTAAAGGGGACCTATAAAGCCCCTTTTACAAGATGTAATATCAGTCTCTGGTGTCTCCAGAATGTGTCGGTGAAGTTCCAGCTCAAAATACCCCACAAATCGTTTATTATAGCTTGTCAAATTTGCCCCTATTTGTGTGTGAGCAAAAACACACTGTTTTTGTGTGTGTCCCTTTAAATGCAAATGAGCTGCTTCTTTCCAAAAGAGAGCAGAGTTTTAACAGCTCACACTTCAGTTGCTAAACAACAACAAAGCTGGAGAATCTCACGCAGCCAAAATGATGATTGTCAGTAATGGTGTTCAGCCTCACATTGTTCAAACCAGAGTCGGACTCAGGAATAAGTTACAACTCATAGAATATATCTGGACGTTTCTGAATGGTTAGTGGATAAATTTATGTAGTTGCTGTGGAGTTGATTCAACTCATCGACTAGCATGTGCCGTCATGTTCATCTTTTTTGCAAATCCAGCGTTGAATTGACCCTGATTTGTGAAGCAGTCTGGCGTAAAATGATGGCATGGCAACAACACTCTACTACAACAACTCTTCCTCTTCTCTAAAGCAGCCCAACATGGCCTCACCCCCTTTGTTGTGTATTCTCGGGGGCGGGGTTTACGTAAATTTTATGCTTAGTGATGTCACTCTCCAATTTTTTTAATGAAAATATGTCCCTTTGCATTGAACTTTGATCATTGTAACTTTGCAGATGTCGTTTATGCTTAAACAGCAACATTACACACTAACTAAAGTTAAAAAAGTGAAATCATAATCAACCACCACTTTAAGGACTGTGAAATCTGTTTAAAACAGTTTAATGTATTTGTGATTTTTATATATTGTTCATGACAGATATAATATGTTGATCATTATGTTACTTTACATTTAGTGAAGCATACTGTCATGATGTTAGGGCATTCTGAATGGTTGCCAGGGTGTTGCTATTTGGTTGCTAATATGTTCAGGTAGGTTGCTAGGGCAGTCTTTTTGGTTTACTGACGTGACTCCACCTTCAAGTCTCTGTGATATTAAAGGCTCTATGGCTTTTTCACTCATTTTATAAACTGGGAAATTCCAATCTCACAATAAAAGACAATAAAAGTATAAGAATAAACTGTTTTTCACTCTGTTTGGGCTCCCCAGGCTATATAGACAAATCCATTGTCACTGCATTTTGAAGTGGGAATCAATTTCTACAAAATATTATAAGATTAGAAAATGCATTCCCTTTAGTGTGGCAGTTAAAACATATTTCCTCATAAATATAACAATGCAACCCTTTTAGCTGTTCATACATCATATAATAGGTTCTGAAAGTAACCTCTTGGGCCTTTTTTTCTGTCCATGTCCTCTTGACAAAATTGGCAACCAGTCAGAAAGCAGAAATCCGACAGGTGCCCCTGGTCATCCTGTCTGGCAGCATCTAGTTCATCGTACACTGAAGGAATCCCACAAGCTGTCACCTGCCCTTTAACAGCGCAAACTTTTAAACCAAAGTGTCAAAAACTCTCAAGCAAAGTGTGAAGCAACAGCATCTGGTTGGCAGATGGACAATCTGTTAGAGCAGCAGTGGAGGTCAAACACATGAAGCGCTCATGAAGATTTTATCACAAGTTGATCTAATTTCAGTTCCACCAGAAAGTCTGCACATTAACCAAATTCATTTGCATTTATCAATTTGCAAGATGATTTTATCTGAAAGCTAAATATGTATAGAAAAAAAAAAGTATTTAAAGGGTTAGTTCACAGAAAAAATGAAAATTCTGTCATTAATTACTCACCCTCATGTCGTTCCACACCCATAAGATCTTGTTCATCTTTGAAACACAAATTAAGATATTTAACTTGTCACAAAACTTTTAAGTTCTACTAACTTAAAAAAATGAGTTAGTTTACTTAAATGTTTTGAGGTAATAAGTTTCCTTAAATGTTTTGAATATACTGAAGTTATTGAATTTTACGGTGTAATGCAAATGATTCCGATAAGTCTATATGAAAAATAACACCACACACAACTGTTTCAAAGTCTTCGTCTAAATGCATTGTGATCTTAACCATAACCAACAAAATACTGCAGAACAGAAGGCTTTGTAGCGATTTTCTTTCAGTTGGATGCAGGGAATAAGATCAACTCAACTACTGAACCATATTGTCTTATCAAAGAAGACATCAAGCCATGACAGCGAGCGGATTTAAATGAAAACAGAGTAAGCTAAACATCTTAGATTATTTAATAGAATCACTGACATCAGAGAGAATCAGTAATGTCAGTCTGAATGTGGGAGATGGAGCTACTGAGTAATTGGACTGCAGGCAACACTACAGGCCTCAGAATGTACATTTTTAGGCTTCAGGTGAATATGAAAGAAGAAAATGACACCGTAATAGCGTGAGAAGACCTGATTGGCAGGAATATGAGAATGAACTGTCAGTGATGGAAGAATCGCATCTCACGAAGTAAATCCATTTATTTACAGCGCCCCTGAGGACTGACGCTATTTGCCTGTCTTGCATCCTCTTTTGAACTAATGTGCCGACCGTAATTTCAAATTCTGCTTTTGCTCGGCTTTCTCATTTAATTAATGGCTGGTGTCACATAAAACATATGTTGTTCTTTAATGTCTTCTTTCAGAGATGAGCTAGAGTTTGGTGAGTAATGACATCTGTTGTCAGTTTAAATTTCCTTACTGCCACATTGGCTTATGTTATTATATTTACTTAACTGTTTAGGATTAGTTGTTACTATTTATTCTATAAATGTAGAGTACACTATAGGGTGGGCGGCATGACCAAAACATCATATCATGCTACATGAATTTACATGCATTCATGCAATGCACAGCAGTGTTTCATTTCTGAATCTGCGTTTTGAAACCACTGATTCAGTGGACCATTCATAAAATACAGTTTTAGTTTCTTATTTAGAGTAGTAAACTAATTTCATTAGTAAAGCCGGTTCCCTGATTACCGCTAAATCGCCATCACCTGCTTTATCACTGATAAGCCACGCAATATCGCGTTCATATCGCAGATGTATCGCCTTCGATAACGAACGCGATATTGCGTGGTTTGTCGGTGAACTACGGCTCTGTCTATTAAATGCCGCTCCATTTGAAAGCAGGTGATGGCGATTTAGCGGTAATCAGGGAACCGGCTTTACTGACGAAATGCGCGTGACAAAAGCATTCGATATATCGCCCAGCCCTAATTTAGAGTCTTATATATATATATTGATAGAAGCAATTTCAATAGAGTTCTGGAGCTCATATTAGGAAGCCATCATAAAAAATACTGAAGACAGAAGCTGAACATCCACATCACTAAGCATGTACTGTATTACATTTACATATCAAATAACTTTTATATGCCCTTCAAGGCCCATAAAACAGCATGTACATTACACTTACATATGTGATGCACTTTAACTTTGGGTATGCATAATTAAGGCAAAGACTAAAAACACATGCTTAATGCACATGCTAATTGTGCAGCATATGGAGACACTGGCCTCCACCTCTTTAAAATTACTTTCAGAGAAGCTTGCTTGTCTGCATGTTTATGCAGCATTGACTGATGTTTAGCAGTATAAAACAGTATTCTGTTAAAAGTAACTTTATAAAGGAATATCTAAAGGACAAACACCAATAGTGTTGGTAGGTATGGCAACATATTATAAAATGAATGCATGCACAGTTTTCCTTTGTCAACCAGCTTCAGCAAAAAAAACAAAAAACAAAACAAAAAAAAAAAAAAAAACAATCCTAACACAGGATGGGCCCTATAATACACCCTGCGCAATGCGACGCAAGGCGCAGCACAAGTGTGTTTGCTAGTTTGCGTCCGGCGCCATTCGCGTTTTCCCATTCCGTTCAGCGCCACGTCCTTAAATTAGTAAATGCTTTTGCACCAGTTAGTGCGCCCATGGGCGTGCTGGTCTAAAAAAGAGGTGTGTTCAGGTGCATTGCCGGCGCATTGCTATTTTAAGGAGCTGAAAATAGACTGCGCCATAGACCAACTCAAACCTGGTCTAAAGTCTAAAGTCAGTGGCGCAATATTTTTTTGTTTGAGCGCGTTGGTAGAAACTCCACAGTGCGCGTTGACTTTGCTTATTACACACAGGGATACGCATCACACAAACATGCCAAATATTAAAAACAAAAGGATTATAGTTTAAAAGAATATTATTGTGTAGGCTACATAAATATAAAAATGTAATGATGAATAGTCATTGTGTGTATTAGAATTAGGCTACCTATTTTCAATTCAGCCTATTACTACTTATAATGATGAACGAAATTGGCTAATTAATTGAACAATCGTGTCAATACACACACATATATATTAACTGACTCATCGCGCAGAGCTATTTGAAAGCCTGCATTTGCAAGCCCGCTTTAACTTCACGCACGAGCAGATCGGTTTCTTCGCTTGAAAAGCGTACAGCTTTTCCGCCGTAAAATTCCGCCATGTAAATAGCAATCCGCCGTAGCGCGAGCGCATCACGCTCTTAAAGGGAATGGGAGATGACACTCTGATTGGTTTATTGAACGTTACGCCCATTACTCATTAAGAGAATAGGGACAACCCATTTCAAAAATGTGCCCCGGCGCACGGACCGTTTTTCTGTCGTTAAAATAGCAAAAGTGCATTTGGACACACCCTGAGTGCACCCGTGTGCTTTACACTTTGCATTTAGATCGTTAAAATAGGGCCCGATATGTTTAAAGCAACACTTATGAAATCTTGTTTCCACCATGAAATAAAAAATAAAAAAATTCTGACTTTTTCCTTGCAAATCTGCCAGCACAGGTAAAAAAGTTTATACCATAACATTTAAATACTTTATGCAGTGTTCCTGTTCAAGTAAATTGATCTTGTTTCAATTATTTTTAGATAATTTTACAGGAAAATAAGACAGCTGAATGCATTGGCTCTGCTAGTCCACCAGAATATCATTTCAGCCTAAAAATGTATTCTGGTCTAAGCCAATCTTTTTTAACAGACTAAAGTTACCATTCTTTGCTTT
This sequence comes from Chanodichthys erythropterus, assembly GCF_024489055.1. Taxonomy (NCBI): domain Eukaryota; kingdom Metazoa; phylum Chordata; class Actinopteri; order Cypriniformes; family Xenocyprididae; genus Chanodichthys; species Chanodichthys erythropterus. The sequence continues at coordinate 6,971,578 of NC_090232.1, read as the reverse complement.
TTTTTCGCATTGTGTGCGACTTCAATATGTCTGTCTTTTTGAATGGCTAGATAAAGGTCAAAAGCACGAGAAAGATCTTGTGGTATCCTGAAACATCTGTAAATTCATGTATTCATAACCCAAAACTGCGTGCACACACACACACAACTACAGTCTGAATTCTGTGAAGCTTCTCAGGGGAAAGAATAATATCTGCTTTTATTTCGACCAGTGCCGAGGCAAGTTCTGGTTTGGGCGCTGCTGTTTCATTTATATTAATGTTGTTATACGGCGAGTTAATGTGGTTGTGTTGTTGGCAGGCAGATTTTTTTTATTGCGAAAACAAGCATCAGTATCACTATTCCACATAAAAAAAGGCTTAGGGGTTTGTTTTTAACCGCTAACACTCCATATATATAATTCATCCCACATGTTTGTGATTGCAACCACACAGTAACACCCTAGCAACCAGCCTAGCATTGCAGTAGTGAGTTTGTATGCATCAAAAATGATTTTAAAGAAAACCAGATTGATTTACAAAAGCTTGTGGTGTAAAGGAAAGATTTCATGTCTTAAATTTTTTTTCCCAGACAGCCAGCAGCTCACTAGAATGCATTTAATGCAATTTATTCTTTAATAAAATTCTGTAATAAATCCCCCGGCTCTGAATGTCAGGAAACAACCTGAACCAGAACTGCGAGGGAATTATTTGAGCTCTCGGCTTTGCAAGTGTCTTTGAGAGTCACACCTGGGATGCTGTCAGAACCAAACACCTTTCTGCCCTTAGAAAGTCAAGTGCATCATCCAAAAAAGTCTCAACATCTGAAATCCTCCCAACAATCCTCCTGCAGTTTGCAAGGGAATATCCCTAAATCTCCCCATATTGCCAGCAAACTCTCATAAGGACATGTCACTTTTATCCCGCATCGCCAAAATGTCGTTTCGGAGGATCCCATTAGTTTCCCCCGGGCTACACTTTTAGGAAAGGAAGGAGAGAATGCGTGCACATCCGACTTTAGATGATTTCCGGATCAAAACATCAAGCAACTCAACGTATTAGAAAGGTTGGTTTACTGAGCAATGCATTCTTAGAATTTAAAGTAGCTTATAAATATATATGTTATTGTATAACTATTTTATACACTAATCAACTAGACATACAACAGACTGACTTCACTTATGAAAGTTCCCTGATTTGGCAACAAAAACATGTTTGACAAATAAAATAAATATATATTTTGTGCAATTCATCGTGTTTTCTATGCGTTTATTCTCTTTATAGCTCTTTTGATGGACCAATTTTATCTAGTTGGCCTTATTAAAGTGGATTTATAATATGACAGCAAATCATATTTTCCCAGAAATACAAATGTCACTTTGGCCATTCAAATCTTTTCATGACTGATAAAGTTTCATTTATTGCTGTAGGTACTTAATCTAGTGGCTGATTGGGAACATCTGCTTGATAAATGACTTGCATAAAATTAACTGTGAAGAAACACACCGATAAACGCGGTAGGGAGGTGACTGCTCTAAAGGGAACCATTCTTTCTCACTAAATATTTGCTCAAGACCTGCAGAAAAGCTTTTCACAGCAAAACAGAAGTCAAAGAAAACAAAAGTTCAAGTCAAGTGAATACATTAGCATGCAAAGTAAGTTGGTTGGCTGAGAAAGAGTTTTGAGTAGTTGTCCATTGGAAAGAAATTTTTGGATATTCTTTAACTTCCTTCAAGGGTTAGTTCACCCAAATTATCCCATAATTTACTCCCCTTCAAGCAATCCTAGGTGTATATGATTTTCTTCTTTTTCAGTCAAACACAATCAAAAATTATATTCAAAAATACCCTGGCTCTTCCAAGCTTTATATTGGGAGTGAATGATACCTTCGATTTTTAGAAGCCCAAAAAAGTGCACCCATCCATCATAAAAGTGATCCACACAGCTCCAGGGGTTAATAAAGGCCTTCTGAAACGAAGTGATGGGTTTTTGTGAGAAAACTATTCATATTTATAACTTTCTAAACTATAAAGTGACGCATTACGTATTGACGAACACGAAAGCACAGAGGATTGAGCAAAACAAAACACCGCTCACAAATTAGAAGTCTAAAATGAGAATTTTTTAAAGAGAAATGTCAATATAAGAGAAGAGCAGCTTGAGTTTGTTGCCCAGCCATATTTGTTTGAACCACGAGAGGCGTCCACTTCCTAAGCTTACGCTACTGCTACATCGTGCGTCATGCGTTGGATCAGCGGTCAATCTCAGATACCATTCACTCCCATTATAAAGCTTGGAATTGCAAAGATATGTTTTAATATAACTCTGATTGTGTTCATCTGAAAGAAGAAAGTCATATACACTTATAGGATGGCTTAGGGATAAGTAAATTATGGGATAATTTTCATTTTTGAGTGAACTATCCCTTTAACCCTTATCCAAATATATAATTCTCAGAGAGAATACACAGCGTTTAAAAGTGTGGGGTTGTTAAGGTTTGTGATGTTTTTGAAATAAGTCACTTCTGCACACCAAGGCAGCCTCTATTTTAGTAAAACAGTAATAATGCGAAATATTATTACGATTAAAAATTTGTATTTTAATATATTTTAAAAATTAAATTTATTCCTGTGATACAAAGCTGAATTTTCAGCATCATTACTCCAGTATTCAGTGTCACGTGATCCTTCAGAAATCATTCGAATATGATGATTTGATGCTCACGAAACATTTCTGATTATTATAAATGTTGCAAACAGTCGTGCTGCTTCATATTTTCATCCTTGCTGAATAAAATAAATAATTTGGCCCAAAACTTTTGAATGGTAGTTCAGTTTCAAAGCAAAGACTCAATATACATAAGCAATACTGCCACTGTATTTCATCGTCAAATCAACACTTCAACCACAGAGATGAAACAAATGTGATATTCAGTCTGAACAGAATGATCTTTCAAAACAGTTTTACCCTCACAGCAAGAGAGGAAGACTGTGGATAATTGCACAGCGATGCACCATTGTGGTCTGAATCAAATAATGTTTGGACAGTATTGAATATTAAAACCCACATCAAAAGCATTCAGTTAAGTGACATACACAGTCGGGCTGAACCAGATTGAAACCTCTCAAACTAATACAAACACGACTGATGGCCAGTGGGTTTACATCAAGAACATCCTTCAAAGTCAAACACCAGTGTGGTTTCTAATTAAAAGAACCGCCATCAGAGCTTTAGCTCTAAGAGTGCTACAGTGCAATATGACAGCAATTTGCACAATGCATTTTAAAAGGATACGTGAAGGAGAGACCTATTATGAGAACAGAAACACACCACAATAATGTGCCCGTCTTGCTGTGGGGTTTATCTCTTGTTTACCCCCCAAGCGACCAAAATGGAGGCTAAAGTTAACTTGCTGAAGACCTTTGCCACAGTTGCGTTGTGTTCTGGCAGGCATAATTAACACTTGGTTGCACACAAACACTCACAAACAGATGTTGTCAGCCATGTCAAGGAGATTCAAACTAATTCTCCCTCACATATGAGCCTCCTGCGATGCCCACAACCTTTCACACCAATTCTTCATTTTTATTTATCCATCTGCTGTGCTGTTGCCTTTTGCACAAGCCAAAATGCAGGAGATTCAAATCCTGTAGTCCAAGTCAAGTCACCTTTATTTTTATAGCGCTTTATACAGCACAGATTGTTTCAAAGCAGCTTTACGGTGATAAACAGGAAAATAACGATTCAGTGATGCGAACAGAATTCAATTCTGTGGTAAAGCAGCTCTAAAAAGACAATAGTAAACAGCCATTTTTTCAGTTGGAATCAGTTCATTGTTGATTCATTTCGGTTCAATTACCTTGTAAAGTGCATCAATTATGAAATGAGTTCAATGCAGCTATAAATCAGCTCTGCAGGAAACAATGATGTCACGGTCCAGCTCAGTCTTGTTTTCATCAGATAGTGTCAGTACAGCCAAATCAACAATATTGCTGACTATTATTAAGTGTCCCCAACTAACCCATTTAAGCCCACCGGCAACTATAGTTGCCTCAGTGTATGGTTGTCATTTTCCTTTTGTACGTTTTTTTTTTTTTTCTTTTAGATTGCCGGTGGGCAAATGACTTGTAAGTATATATCATGGGGAAATGGGGTGTTTAATGGGTTAATAAATCAAGGTTATTGCTCTTGTTTAGTGCTTTTTGCTTTCATAATATTTTATATTGTTATATATTATATATTGTTATTTGATAATTTATTTATTTTTTTATTTTTTGTTTGTTTGTTATGTGACCCTGGACTACAAAACCAGTCATAAGGGTCAATTTTTTTGAAACTGAGATGTATACATAATCTGAAAGGTGATTATATATAAGCTTTCCATTGATCTATGGTTTGTTAGGATAGGACATTTGGCCGAGATACAACTATTTGAAAATCTGGAATCTGAAGGTGCAAAAAAAAAAAAAGAAATAAATAAATAATAATAATATATATATATATATATATATATATATATATATATATATATATATATATATATATATATATATATATATATATATATATATATATATATATATATATATATATATATATATATTGAGAAAATTGCCTTATAGTTGACCAAATGAAGTCCTTAACAATGTATATCCACTCACAAAAATAATTTTGTATATATTTAGGGTAGAAAATTTACAAAATATCTTCATGGAACATGATCTTTACTTAATATCCCAATAATTTTTGGCATAAAAAAAAAAAAAAAAAAAATCAATAATTTTGACTCATACAATGTATTGTTGGCTATAGCTACAAATATACCTGTGCGACTTCTGACTGGGTTTGTGGTCCAGGGTCACATATAGGAGTAATTTTTTTTCTAATGAACAATGCAATTTAACTTTTTGATTCACAATGCTCTGTTGGAGCAACTTAACGGCTGCACTTCATTCTCCACTATGTTCCACCACTTTAAGACAAATGGATTTGTTGTTTGCTGTGTTTTCATATTCAAGAGATTATAAGCTAGATGCAACTTTTTTGTGTTTGTATCGAATGTTCTTCAACTTTGATTGATCTGTTGATCTGTTGAAAGTGGTTATTTTGAGTTAGATGCATAAATGCTATCCTCCTACTCAAATTTTACATTAAAGGGTGCATACAACATATTTGCCCACCGTTAACTATAGTTGCCGCACATTCAAATAAGTTTTTTGAGAAAAAAAATAAAAAAAACTGGGAAGAATAAATGCAGAACATGTTTACATAGGACACTATTAACACGACTATATGCATGAAACCATTCAGAAAAAAATGGGCACAAATGGGCTAAACAAGCAAGAGGCAACAGTGGCAAGGAACCCAAATCCATCAGGTGACAGAAATGGTGAAAAAAAAAAAAAAAAAAAAAAACTTGGGAGAAGCCAGGCTCATTCGGGGGACAGTTCTCCTCTGGCCAACATGATTATGATTCAGGCTGCATCACAAGTCAGAATTCAGATTGTGTATTGGTAGCATTCAAAATATGTCATCCAGTTCCTTCTGTTTGCAGGATCCAACAGATATTGCTTGCAACACTAGTAATGCTATTTATTTTTTTTTTTCTCATATATTTACTGAACATAAATATTTCACTGGCATGGGAAATAGTATAAATTTTAACTGTAAACAAGGACGTTGACAAGATTTTATTATTTGTAAGAAATTAATACTTTTATTGAGTAAGGATGTAAAGTGACAGCAAAGAAATTTATAATGTTACAACATTTTTCAATCTCAAATAAATGTTGTTCTTTTGAACTTTCCAATCATCAAATAATCCTGAAAAAAGTATCACGGTGTCTACAAAAATATTCAACATTTAGCAGCAAATCAGCATATTAGAATGATTTCTGAAGGATCATGTGACACTGAAGACTGGAGTAATGATGCTGAAAATTCAGCTTTGCATCACAGGAATAAATTATAATTTAAAACATACTGAAAAAGAAAACAGTTCTTTTAAATTGTAATAATATTTCACAGTATTACTGTATTTTTTGACCAAATAAATACAGCCTTGATGAGCATAAGAGACTTAAAAATAATAAAAAATAAATAAATAAAATGTATTGACCCCAAACTTTTAAACAGTAGTAGATAGTAGTAGTATATAATTGTCCTTCTAGGATGAAAACAGCAGTCCAAGTACAGGATCAAATGCACAAAGTAAAAAAAAAAAAAAAAAGGCAAATAAAATATATAATAATACACAGCTATCACTAACCTAAAAGCAGCAGAGAACGTCGGCCAGATGGTTGATGTTTTAAAAGGGCAGCAAACATCATTCGGATGAAGCTCTTTGATGGGTGATGTAGAGACTGAAAGTGAGTGCCAGCAAGGTCAGCTAGGAGATTGTGTTGGTGGAAATTTGATTTGCAGATAAATCAAGTATTGATTTTGGCCAGTGAGCGGAACTCTTGTTAAATGCGTAGAGTTACAGAAAGGCCGATACAGATTTACTAAGAATTCAGACATGTGTCAACTCTGCACAATGACGTTAACCATGTTGCTGGGGATTTCAGCATGTTCAAAGTGCTCCGGTTTGAGCAGTCTAAAAGTTCAGAGGTTTCTGTAATAATCATTTTAAAAAAGTAGTTTTGTAGTTTCAACTGCCAATTGATTTTACAAACATATACAGTAACTATAAAAACTTTAAAATTTTCCAATTACGTTAATATGTTTCATGGGTCATAACAGCTGTAAACCTCTAATTTGTGCATGTTTATTCATATATAATTCTGATTGTTGGAAGGATTTTTGAAAATTATTTCTGTTGTTTTTTTCTTGGAATTGTATGGGCCATCTTAAAAGTGTCAAAAAGCATGTTCATGTACTTAATAATCACCTTCAATTAAAGGTCCCTGAACGACTCTCCATGTACAAGCCTAGTATAGACTGCAGACTGAACGGTTGCTTTACCTAAGTGTTGGTTAACATTGTTTTCTCTACCTGTTTAACAGGTGACGCCATCTGGAAAGACGCAATATTTTTTAATATTTATAAACAAGCTTTTTTGTTGTTTTGAACAACATGCACTGATGAATTGTTCCCGGGAAACAAATCATGCTTTTGATTTCATGTCAACTTATAACAAACCATAAAATGAAAAGAAAAGGGAATTATTCTTTTCATAAAGAGAATGCATTGTCCTGATTGCATGGAGAGATTCCATTAGGCAGTTAATAATGATTGCAGGTAAACTTAAGCACTTTGATTTTTATCATGTTAACTCTATTTTGCCAGCTGAGCACAGCTGGCATGGAAACCTTGGATTTAATTCCTTTGCCCATAACTCTGTTTGACACACAGACAAAACAAAATGTCACAACTAGTATAGCTGAGGTGCAGACGGAGGTTAAGTGCCTTGCTCAAGGGCACAATGGCAATGCTCAACTAAAGTGCACATGTTGGAACTGAAGCAGCTATACCTCCCTTACATTTATACTCGAATTGTCTTTGTAGTTGATCCATGATTCAAATTTCAATAAGCAGATGAGAAAAAGGCATAGATTTTCAGCTCTTACCAAAAATTTGATCTCACAAGAATGAGCCAAACAAACAATACTATTGAGCCCCGGACATGACATGCAGGAAAAAAATAGTAGGCTAAATCATTCCCTCGATTTATAAATCATGTGCATGTTTTATAAATCGAGGGAATGAAATAGTAAATCATGCAAATAATTTAGTAAACCGAGGGAACAAATTAGTAAATCGTGCGCACGATTTAATTTTTTTTCTTGCGTGTCATGTGCGGGGCCCAGTAGTGCACAACACAACGAAATTAAAAAAGCAAACAAGTTCACAACACAACGGAATCGAGCCACAACACAACGGAATAAAGCCACAACACAATGGAAATGCTCCCGACCACTAGGGGGCTCTCAGAGCTCAGTAAAGTTAGTTTTCATTGCCACTGTTCTATAGAGTCAGCAGTAATATCAATACCACGATTAGTTTAAACAGTATGTAACCACCGTATATCAACATGAAATATTAATTCAATATCACCTACGTGCAAAATAGCTTCATATTTATACTTGTGAATGATTTTATGCGCTACCACGGCACATGATAAAGGGAACATCCACCAATTCCACCAAGTGGTTAAAACGTATAATTTGTATTCATTAAAATTACTTTTAACATTTAAAAACAGACATGTTCAAATTACAAAGCTTGTCAGTCTTACCAACAGGAACTAACAACCTTTGTAATTTGAACATGTCTGTTTTTAAATGTTAAAAGTAATTTTAATGAATAAAAATCATTCACAAGTATAAATATGAAGCTATTGTGAACGTAGCTGATTTTTAATTCATATTTCATGTCTATATACAATGCTATACAACGATATACAATAGAACAGTGGTAAGGAATAGTAATATTACCAAGCTCTGAGAGCCCCCTAGTGGTCGGGAGCATTTCCGTTGTGTTGTGGCTTTATTTCATTGTGTTGTGGCTTGTTTCCGTTGTGTTGTGGCTTTATTTCGTTGTGTTGTGGCTTTATTTCTTTGTGTTGTGGCTTTATTCCGTTGTGTTGTGGCTTGTTTCCGTTGTGTTGTGGCTTTATTCCATTGTGTTGTGGCTTTATTTCGTTGTGTTATGGCTTTATTTCGTTGTGTTGTGGCTTCATTCTGTTGTGTTGTGGCTTTATTCCGTTATGTTGTGGCTTTATTCCATTATGTTGTGGCCTTATTTCGTTGTGTTGTGGCTTTATTTTGTTGTGTTGTGGCTTTATTCTGTTGTGTTGTGGCTTTATTCCGTTGTGTTGTGGCTTTATTTCGTTGTGTTGTGGCTTTATTTCGTTGTGTTGTGGCTTGTTTCCGTTGTGTTGTGGCTTTATTCCGTTGTGTTGTGGCTTTATTTCGTTGTGTTGTGGCTTTATTCCGTTGTGTTGTGGCTTGTTTCCGTTGTGTTGTGGCTTTATTCTGTTGTGTTGTGGCTTTATTCCGTTATGTTGTGGCTTTATTCCGTTATGTTGTGGCCTTATTCCGTTGTGTTGTGGCTTTATTTTGTTGTGTTGTGGCTTTATTCTGTTGTGTTGTGGCTTTATTCCGTTGTGTTGTGGCTTTATTTCGTTGTGTTGTGGCTTGTTTCCGGTGTGTTGTGGCTTTATTCTGTTGTGTTGTGGCTTTATTCTGTTGTGTTGTGGCTTTATTCCCTTGTGTTGTGGCTTTATTTCGTTGTGTTGTGGCTTTATTCCGTTGTGTTGTGGCTTTATTTCGTTGTGTTGTGGCTTTATTCTGTTGTGTTGTGGCTTTATTCCCTTGTGTTGTGGCTTTATTCCGTTGTGTTGTGGCTTTATTCCGTTGTGTTGTGGCTTTATTCCGTTGTGTTGTGGCTTTATTCCGTTGTGTTGTGGCTTTATTCCGTTGTGTTGTGGCTTTATTCTGTTGTGTTGTGGCTTTATTCCGTTGTGTTGTGGCTTTATTCCGTTGTGTTGTGGCTTTATTCTGTTGTGTTGTGGCTTTATTCCGTTGTGTTGTGGCTTTATTCTGTTGTGTTGTGGCTTTATTCCGTTGTGTTGTGGCTTTATTCCGTTGTGTTGTGGCTTGTTTCCATTCTGTTGTGGCTTTATTCCGTTGTGTTGTGGCTTTATTCCGTTGTGTTGTGGCTTTATTCCGTTGTGTTGTGGCTTGTTTCCGTTGTGTTGTGGCTTTATTCTGTTGTGTTGTGGCTTTATTCCGTTGTGTTGTGGCTTGTTTCCGTTGTGTTGTGGCTTTATTCCGTTGTGTTGTGGCTTTATTCCGTTGTGTTGTGGCTTGTTTCCGTTGTGTTGTGGCTTTATTCTGTTGTGTTGTGGCTTTATTTCGTTGTGTTGTGGCTTGTTTCCGTTGTGTTGTGGCTTTATTCCGTTGTGTTGTGGCTTTATTCCGTTGTGTTGTGGCTTTATTCCGTTGTGTTGTGGCTTTATTCCGTTGTGTTGTGGCTTTATTCCGTTGTGTTGTGGCTTGTTTCCGTTGTGTTGTGGCTTTATTTCGTTGTGTTGTGGCTTTATTTCGTTGTGTTGTGGCTTTATTTCGTTGTGTTGTTGCTTGTTTCCGTTGTGTTGTGGCCTTATTTCGTTGTGTTGTGGCTTGTTTCCGTTGTGTTGTGGCTTTACTTCGTTGTGTTGTGGCTTGTTTCCGTTGTGTTGTGGCTTTATTTCGTTGTGTTGTGGCTTGTTTCCGTTGTGTTGTGGCCTTATTTCGTTGTGTTGTGGCCTTATTCCGTTGTGTTGTGGCTTTATTCCGTTGTGTTGTGGCTTTATTTCGTTGTGTTGTGGCTTGTTTCCGTTGTGTTGTGGCCTTATTTCGTTGTGTTGTGGCCTTATTCCGTTGTGTTGTGGCTTTATTCCGTTGTGTTGTGGCTTTATTTCGTTGTGTTGTGGCTTGTTTCCGTTGTGTTGTGGCCTTATTTCGTTGTGTTGTGGCCTTATTCCGTTGTGTTGTGGCTTTATTTCGTTGTGTTGTGGCCTTATTCCGTTGTGTTGTGGCTTTATTCCGTTGTGTTGTGGCTTTATTCCGTTGTGTTGTGGCTTGTTTCCGTTGTGTTGTGGCTTTACTTCGTTGTGTTGTGGCTTGTTTCCGTTGTGTTGTGGCTTTATTTCGTTGTGTTGTTGCTTGTTTCCGTTGTGTTGTGGCCTTATTTCGTTGTGTTGTGGCTTGTTTCCGTTGTGTTGTGGCTTTACTTCGTTGTGTTGTGGCTTGTTTCCGTTGTGTTGTGGCTTTATTTCGTTGTGTTGTGGCTTGTTTCCGTTGTGTTGTGGCCTTATTTCGTTGTGCTGTGATCTTATGTTTGCTTTTTTAATTTAGTTGTGTTGTGCACTACTAGGCCACCGTACCATACAATACAGAAAAGATAAAAATAAAAAATGCTTAAAGACGCTCAGTGTAGATTCAAATCCAACAGGGAAAGACATCAGATAGGCATCAGTTGGAAATGAAAATGCTGTATTTTACTCGTGCTAAAGTTGTTATAAACCTGTATGCATCTGCACATATTTTGAAGAATTGTTTTTGTTCATAAAATTAAAGTAAAAACAACACTGGACCCCACTGACTTGTATTGTATGGACAAAAAAAACCACACATTTTCTTTTCATGATCAAGCATTTCTTTGGCTCCATGCACCTGAAAGAAAGGGAACTTTTTGTCAAAAAAATAAAATAAATAAATAAATAAACATCCCCCACCCAATTATCACAAAACACATTGACACATAGTAACACATTGAATTAAACATGATATTTTGGTAACACTTTACAATAAGGTTAACATCAGTTAAGTGAACATAGACTAATAATGGACTAATAATGAACAATACTTCTACAGCATTTATTCTTTATTCTTTGTTAATATTAGTTCATGTTAGTTAATGTTTTAAGTAACGTAAACTAATGGGACCTTATGGTAAAGTCTTACTAAAATTGCCTGTAAATTTCACAAACAATTCCACGGGGGGGTTTGAACCAGCGTCTCCAGCATGGGAGGTTGGTGCACTAACAAGAACGCATGTGGAGGTGGGCGCACTAACAAGGACGCTAAAGACCGCAGCCTCTACCTCTCAGAGGAGTGAGATTTACATGCACTGCTCTTACTGACCTAGGTTACACTCACCCCCTAAATCTCACTCCCATCCGGGTCACGGCACCAAATGTAACTGGTCCTAATCGACCCGCTATGGCGCCTCTTGAGGCCAGGGGAGTGAGGTTTACATGCACAGCTCCTATTGGCGTATGGTACAGAAGTACACTGTAAAAAAAAATCCTGTAAAAAAACGGTAAAAAGTCTGGCAGCAGAGTTTCCAGAGAAATCCCATAAAATTACAGCAAATAACCATTTCACAAAATTACATGCAAAAACTGTAAAAATACAGAACAGACTTTACAGTCAAAATTCATAAAATTACAGTATTTTACTGTTGATAATCATTTATTAAACCATGAAAAAACTGATAAATTATGTCAGATTACATAGAAAACAACTAATTTTCAGGTTAATCTCTGCAAATTGAAGGTTTTTATGAGTTATTTTATCAAGCTGCTCTGTCCATCTACAGTTATTTACTTTTAAAATATAGAATTTCCATGTAAAATAACTAAGAAATTATTTATAATAATGTAATTAGCACATAAATTCAAAACAAATGTTTGCAATTTACAGTATTAATCTTTATTTTTACAGAACCACTCACAACTTCAATCTATGAATTAATTACTTAGAAATGCATAATAGCAACCTTTACAACCAATTTCTGTTAAATTAACAAAATATAGTACAGAATACATTTAATCAAAGCATGCACATACAGTATTAGTCATTGTATATAAGACATTGTATGTCAACTTACTTAAATTATAGGAAATACAAGCGTAGTATATAGAACATCTACATTAAAAGACAATTACTGTATACTTCTGTACTGTAATATTGCTGTTATTTTATGCATATATGATGACTCTTACATACAGTATATGTGACTACAAGGAGTACAATGGAAGCAACAATAAGTACAATGACAATTTCCAGTTAGTCTAGCACAGTATGCATAGAAATTATTATTATTATTATTTTTTTTTTTTTCAGTTAAACAGAAAGATAGTCTTAACCAGTCAATTGTTCACAAAAAAGATGCATTCTCTCTTATCAGTCTCTTGAAAATGGTTTGAGTTAGTCAGGTTATTCCACCAGCATGGAACAGTCCAGGTAAAGGTCAGTTAAAGTGAGTTTGTGCCCCTTTGGGATGGCACCACAAGATGCTGTTCACTTCCAGAAAGCAAGCTTCTGGAGGGCGTATAATAAGTCTGAAGCAGAGAGTTTAGGTACAGGCTTGGAGAGCCAGTTGTTGTTCTGTTGTGTAGCATACAGAATGGCTTGATCTTCCCAATGTTGTACTGGGCAAATATGCAAGATTGGGCAGTTCCAGCACTGTAGTCTGTGAAGTTTAACTGATCAATTATAACACAAAGGATGGGTGGCTGAAACCACGAGCACTTCTGTCTTGGCAAGGTGGAGTTGAAGGTAAAGGTCATCCAGGTGAAAGTCGGACATTTCCATCAAGCAGGCTGAGATGCGAACAGCTACTGGTTGATCATCTGGCTGGAATGAAAAGTAGAGATGTGTGTGAGGATAGCAGTGATAGGAAAAGCCATGTTTCTGAATGATTCTAGTTACAATTACAACAAAAAATACTATTCAGATTAGCAGCATAAAAAGATGTAAACAAAGAATTTCTTGTATAAGAATAGTAATCTTTCCACACCTGTACTGTAATGCTGCTGTAGATCTCCAGTCTTTCCACATTACCTGAAAGAAATAAAAATTAGTTGGCTATTACATTCATTCAAACATGCCAGCATATGTTTTACTGAGACAATGCAAAACCTCAACCTTCTTTGATCTGAAATTTTTATATCCAACTATCCAATGTATCTTATGATTCAGTAATGACAATTTACTCAGGTCATGTAAGATTTTTTATTTATTATACTTTATTATTACACTAATATATGCATACTATTCGCGTTTGCAAGCAGATGCACTCATAATATTTATTATGTTGTTCATATTGTACTCTTATCTGCTTTCCTGTATAGGCCTATAGTATGAGTATACAGGCTGCAGAGTTTATAAAAAGAGATTTAAATAATGGCGGTACTACCACATCTGAACGAAGACATAAACACTGAATGGACTTTATTAATAACTAACGTTAATCTTTCTTGGTTTAAAACAGATGGAAAATTGACAGATACCTGCTGCAGTTGTTTTGCTTTCAACGGCAGTTACCTTCTGTCGTTTGTGTGAACACCGTTTAGAAATACTTATATTAGCTTCGAAACTATAAACAATACAAAGGTGTAGCCACACTACATAAAATATCACACACATGTGACGTTAGAATGAAACTCTTACCTCAGCCAGTGATCGGTTTGTATGATTTTCGCTGTGGTCTTCTTGCTGAAAGGACGTGATAGTTTTTCCTCACACTATTCCCGAAGAATGGATTGACGGATGAGTTCAAATAAATACTCCTGCTCACGACTGCTCTTTAGGATTGCTTTACACTACTGTTTAATCTCACAAAACACAAGCGTAGCCTGAAATAAATTCAAATAACGCGCTCGCCCTTCCATCACTGCATCACTGCACTACTCCAGGAACTGTTGTAGGCGGGACTAACGGAAAAGTTATCGGCGGCAAATTTGAATCTGCGTCGCGCGTGCTCGCAGACGCCCCCCGCGCGCGCGCACGCACGTACACACACCACAGTCTATGACACACACACACACACACACACAAAGCTGCGCATTTGCAACTCGATTTGGAAAAACATAAAATGTACATATCAATAATAGATGTGTTCAGAAAATTTAGGGGAGAATAAGTCAAGGCCAATCAGAAGTTTCAAAATAAGCATATTTGCAAGATGAGGTTAAAATTTTAGTAAATACAATGCATAATATATAGAAGGCCTACACACCTACTGTATGTACCAATACTATAACTGAACCTTAAAAAACTAACTTTAACCAACACATTAGCTACTCTTAAATGAAAGAAGAAAAAAACATGTTGAATGACTGCATATTTCTGTAGTTATACATTCATTCCCTTTTTTCTATTTTTACAGAAAAAATCTGTAAAATATTAATCAACATTTTATGTAAAATTACACGTTTTTCTGTAAAAAATACAGAACATTTCTTTTAAAAAACAGAAATTTAATGTAATGCTAAAATACATGCAATTCCCTGTAAATTTAATAGCTGAAAATTAAATTACAGCAAATATCTGTAAAACAACAGGTATTTCAATGTATAATGGGAAAACAGAAAAAATCTGTAAAAAAATACAGACCAATACCTGTAAATATACATTTATTTTTAACAGTGTACATGTTGTTGATTATTCAGGTACCTGTATAATTACATTGTAACAAGGACACCTTAAAATAAAGTGAAACCAAAAACTGAAATAGTTTCTTGTAAAATTTAGAACTTTGAAAAAAAAAAAAATATATATATATATAGTGTGGTTTTGCAGCAACATGGGGGTGAGTAAATGATGACTGAACTCTCATTTTTATCTACGCTGTCACTTTAAGCTCCACTAGGTTGCTGGTGAAAATGCTGATGAGGCAGGTGAGGGAGTGTTGGACTCAGCGTGAGAGACCCAGACGGAGTGGAAACTTATTCATATTCTGAGCTGATCAGGGGGAACCAAATGAGCAGGGCAGCCTGCTGTGCACACCAGCCCTTAAATTAAACAGGATGGAGAATGAGAGAGGGAAAAAAGAGAGGCATAGACAGAAGAACGGAGGAGGCCTTAAATGAAAAGGAAGGGAGGATAATGGCGAGACTATAATGATTAGATGGATGAAGCTGGTGTAGTAAGTACTGTGTGACTGCTTTCAAGACTCAGTGTGTCCTGTGGCAGACTCACAGAGTGCTTTCTTTCATAGCATTCTCAGTTATGTTCTAAGTATCAATTTATAATATTGAATTATATTATTGACATCTCTGAACTTTGATTCCAGACTTGTGTTGCACATGTGTCTGCATTATGGCTTAAGAAGAGAACTTACAAATGTAATGTGAACTGATTTTCAATCATTTAAATTGATAATGATACAGTGAATTATGGTTTTGACCATAAAAATATAAAGCAGCACAACTGTTTTCAACTTTAATAATAATGAGAAACATTTCATGTGCAGCAAATCAGCATAATAGAATGATTTCTGAATGATCATGTGACACTGAAAACTGGAGTAACGATGCTGAAAATTCAGCTTTGAATAAAATAAAATAACAAGAAGCAAGAGTCAGAAATTCTCGTGTTTTCTCAAAGACAAAAACAAGATATAAAAGAGATTAAGATTTTATTTGTAATTTTTCTTTGCTCAGAAAATTTTGAGTTCATACTGAGATCTCTGATGTTTTTTATTATAAATTATCTTGGCAAACCTGGGTGCTGCATGAGACGTTGCACTCTATTCTATTCTATTCTATTCTATTCTATTCTATTCTATTCTATTCTATTCTATTCTATTCTATTCTATTCTATTCTAAAAAATTAAAAAAATAAAATAAAAGAGAGAAGCACAAGGTAAAAAGACTCTTCATGTCTCATTTTTCTTAAAGACAAACACAAGATATAAAATAGATGTGCATTCAGACAATAGTAAGACAAACTAAAACTGTAAGCTGTTTTAAATTCTCTGAAGCACAGAGTTATGAGTAAGTTTACTATAAGCTATACAGGCTAATGAAATGTACACTAGCTAATCCTTCTTTTATTTCTAATGGGAAATACATCAAGCTCTGCCTGTAAACACAAAGCCAAAAGTGCCTCGACACAGCTGACAAATCTGACACGCTGAAAAAAATATAACAGTGCTGTGAAATCACGAAGACAAAGATTGCATTACACATTACACAAAGAAGTTCACGGTTACACAATTTCTCACAGCTTCCGCAGGCTTATGTGATATTGATTTGGCTGTCGCACTGGTAATGCAAGGACATACCAGTCTAGAGCAGAAAGACACTGATTACCCATGAGGCCGTCTGATTATCTAAGGGATCGTTTCCTGTTTTGAGTAGCGCTCTAATTCTCTCTCTCATACCTAAGACTCATATTCTTAGTGTTTGAAATCTGTTCCTACATCACTTTCTTTTCAATACAATATAGACATTTTTACATAATTAGTAGCACTTTACTTTACAGTCCTGTTCCGCATGTACTTATTACAGTAATTACATAACTGGGTAATAACTAGGTACTAACTCTGAACCTGGCATTAAACCTAACCTTAACCCATGTAGTTAACTTAATACCCAGTACTTTCTTAGGCAAGTACACTGTAAGTACATTTAAGTGCAAATACTGTAAAATAAAGTGCAACCACACAATCTGTAATCTTAATTGGCACATTTCAGTTATTTTTTGAAAGAAATTAATGCTTCTATTCAGCAAGGACTGAGTTGATCAGAAGTAATAGTAAAGATATAATCTTACTTTTGATTTCTATTTCAAATAAATGCTGTACTTTTGAACTTTCACTGTACTTTTGAAGTATCATTGTTTCCACAAAAAATACGAATCAGCACAACTGTTATCAACATTGATAATAACAAGAAATGTTTCTTGAGAAGCAAATCAGCATATTAGAATGATTTCTGAAGATGTGTGTGTGTGTGTGTGTGTGTGTGTGTGTGTGTGTGTGTGTGTGTGTGTATGTAACAATGAAACAAACAAAAATCATAATAAAATGTCTTACAACGCCAGATTAGAGTAAATCAATCATGACTAAACATTTCTTGTTCTCTGAAGATATTTTCTAGATCTACCTGGCAACTGAAGTGCAGCAGAAATAACTTTCTTTACCTACCAAACTCACTCTCTGACATTCATGCCTTTTGCCAGCAGGTCTCAGTTACGTTGTTTTGACTATTTTGAAGGCAGACTCTCATGCAGTGTGACTGCTGTCCCCTACGTCGCTGGAGGGCACATCTGTGAAACTGCACCTCGCGCCCTCACTCTGTGCATGCTTGAATGTCTCTGATACAGTGTGACAACAACACAGCTTTTCCTGCACGCAAAGGAAAGTTTCAGCTTCCATTTCTCTGACAAACATACACATATGCATATAACATACAAATAACATATATACAAACATGCTGTTTGTGTATGGCTCATACCTTCAGAATCCATTTTCAACCTTTTAACATGCTTTCTATTGACATTTGTTTCCAAACATGTCTTTACTTGAACATTGGTATATATATATATATATATATATATATATATATATATATATATATATATATATATATATATATATATATATATATATATATATATATTTTTTTTTTTTTATATTTATAATAGGGTATTATTACTTGACCCGATAGTGATAATAAAATATTACTAAAAAATATATACATAATACTTTAATAATATAATATAATAAAATATAATATAATATAATATAATATAATATAATATAATATAATATAATATAATATAATATAATATAATATAATATAATATAATATAATATAATATAATATAATAATATATTATTATACAATGTCTCTACGATATCTTCATGTGGCATTCCAATGCTGTCCAGTTGAACAAAAAATATATTATTAATAATAATACCTTATAATAATTGTTATATTATTACCTGAACCAATAATAATAATAATAATAATAATCATAATCATCATCATTAATCATCATCATTATTAATATTATACAATAAAGCACTAAAAAACAAAACAAAACAAAGCAAAGCAAAGCAAAGCAAAGCAAAGCAAAGCAAAGCAAAGCAAAGCAAAGCAAAGCAAAACAAAACAAAAACTACAAAAAGTAAATGTTTAGTTCTTTTAAAAGTGTAAAAACTGTCTCTCTTATAACCAGAAGTGACCTTTTACTGGTATGAATAAAAATTAAAAAAAAATTACTTGGCTTGTCACTGCCCATCATTCCCAAATGTAGTCTGAATTGTGTATAATTTCTTAATACTGATTACGTCTCATCCATTTTTCTTATTTACTGTAAAGTGGCAATATTGTATTGTAAAAGAAAAAAAGAAAAAATGAGGAAAGCTATGCCTTATTGTCCTGATATTGTAGTACTATGAGACACTGTTATTTTCTGTTTATTGTCTATCTGGCACAAATTAAAGTCTGCAATGTGTTTGGTTATTGCCTTTAGCACGCATGAGGCATTCACAATACCGATACCATTCAAGACAGCATGTCCCCAAGTCAAATGTCAAGTTTAAATCATAAAACAAAGAGTATTACGACCTTAATGCATTTTCCCCTAATACAACCGTACTTAAGACACAAAAACTCACCCTGCATTATTTCAGTAGTTGATTTTTCTCAGACTTTTCCACTACATCATTTGCCACGATAACTGACAACCCATGTTTGCCGCATTGTTTTCAACATCCCAACTGTGTTAAAAAAGCAACATAAATAACCACTGTTCCACACCATTAACATGTCAGAAACAAATGCTCCAGACGGCTGGGTTTCATTGTTACCACTGTAGCATCTTCTCCAAAACATATCAGTTTGTTTGTGCTTATTGTGATGTTTATTTGCTGCTTGATGTGCCTGTCAAAATCTTTGTCTGGACAGAAAGATGATATGGTTTCATAACACATCCCGCACTCTGAGCATATGACACGTCTTTCATCGAGAGCTGCAGGCCCTTCATAACTTTATGATCTATAAGGCATGAGGGACAAAAAATAATTAAAGGAAAAACAGTGCAACTTTCAAAGACAGTGGTGGCAGTGTAGGCACTGTAGCTACTAAGTTAGCAGTGGAAAAATACTGGCAGAAATCCCCGAGACTCTCTAGTTTCCCACAGGATTTACCGTTAGCCCAACCATGGAATGATGAAGCCCCAGCGGACCGAAGGTCATGGAAACATGGAAATAGAGCAGAAAAGACAGAGACAAGTACAGTGAGAAGTGCTGTGCAGTTATTGTCCTTCCTCAACGGTTTGCTTCAAGGATAACTTCACCGTTCCAGCTGGAATGGTTTCAGCTTCAGTTCATGGTGGAAAACAAGGTAATCTGTGACTTCTGTAGAAGCCGAGTGATACACATTTTTTCTGAAATAACTGGGTCTTGGGGTCTAGAGAGTTTGTACAGGCCATGATTTATAGTCCAATTGGGTGAAAACCTGTCAAAAAACAAGTCTAGATCATATTTCACCAATAAAATCAAAAGAAAGAAATAGCTTAATTATTATAATTATTAGTACTCCTCACTCACTTATATTCACATTACTTTCATTACTACAGAGCCTCACACATATTATATATGCAGACAAATATTGTGGCCACGATTTACTAATTTGTTCTCTTTATTTAGATAAATCATGGCCATGTTGAACTAATTCAGTCCCTAGTTTTGATTTAACTAAAACAAGGGAACAAGTGCAAAAAAAACTGCATTCCAGGGGGTACAATGCACATTTTTGGCAGGGTTACCCTTGAAAAAATATTGTGTTCCAGGGGTTCCAGCCCAACTTGGCAACAATGATTTCATGTGTGGAGCTCCATACATGACAATTAAGCACATTCCTTAATTTCTGCAAATGCAAAAAAAAAAAAAAATAAATAAATAAAATAAACAAAAAAATACACAATTCTGAAAACTAAAAAAAAAAAACATGTACAATTGATGTAGTATCTAAACTAAATGAAAGTAAATACTAAATTACATATTTGTTGACCTGCCTTTAATTTGTGCTGATTTAAATACATTATATGAATTACAAATTTATTTATTAAATTTGGATTATCTGATTATTTAGGCATGAAATATTACCCATTTTCATGACATTCAGCCAGGCGCAAGGGTTACAAATTATTTGATGCTGAATGTCATGAAAACAGGTAATATTAACACTAAATCAATGCCTTCTTCTGCATGGCCATATTCTATATCCCTTAATATTATATTATATTATATTATATTATATTATATTATATTATATTATATTATATTATATTATATTATATTATATTATAATATCATATCATATCATATCATATCATATCATATCATATCATATCATATCATATCATATCATATAATATATTGTATTATATTACCCAATACCTACACACAATAACTACCTTACTATTAATAAGCAGTAATTAGGAGTTTATTGCCTCAATAAACTCCTAATTACTGCTTATTAATAGTAAGGTAGTCATAGTTAATAGTTAGTTAATCGTGAGAATTGGTCCCTAAACTATGTGACCTCAAATTCTCGTAATAAAAAGCAAAACATTCACTCTAAAAAATGCTGTGTTAAAAACAACCCAAATTGGGTTGAAAATGGACAAACCCAATTGGGTTGTTTTAACTCAGCGGTTGGGTTAAAGGTTTGCCCAATGTGCTGGGTAGTTTTATTTAACCCAACTATTGTTTAAAAATTATTATATGGCTGCTAAAAACGAACCCAAAATAGGTTGGAAATTAAAAAGCAGATACATAATTACTAGAGGAAACAATAATAATCAAAAGGTGAACATTTATTAATAAGCAATTTAATACATGTTTATTGTTTAATTATTATTCACTAAACTATCAATAAATGCTCATTTATTAAACATATTAATAAATGTTAATTTCCAACATATTTTAGGTTAAATTTTAAGAAAACAATACAGTCATTTTTAAACAATAGTTGAGTAAAATAAAACTTCCCAGCAGGATCAGCAAACATTTAACCCAACTGCTGGGTTAAAGCAACCCAATCGCCGGGTTTGTCCATTTTCAACCCAACTTGGGTTGTTTTTAACCCAGCATTTTTTTAGAGTGTTCCTTTAAAATAATTAAGGCAACAAGCATTGGTCATCAATGACCGCTAATGCTATAATTAGGACTCTTACATAAGGCAAAATTCAAAGACTGTGCATGGGCAACATCAGACATTGATTCATGAATTAATGACTTTATGATCTAACTATCATTACAATGAGAGCTCTAGTAATTTTCAGGCCCACAAACAAAGCACTTTCCAAGATGGAGGAGGACTCAAACTGAAATTGTGCCTGCCCCTTGAAATCGATATAGGAAGGTAAGACAATGCACTGGAAATTGTTATCTGAAATGGTTCTACTGTTCTGAATAAAAAACAGAGGGACTGTGTACAAATAATTTCAATCAAGATGTTGAAGATTGACTGTTTCAAACAGCATTGTAAAC
Source organism: Chanodichthys erythropterus (assembly GCF_024489055.1). Lineage (NCBI taxonomy): Eukaryota > Metazoa > Chordata > Actinopteri > Cypriniformes > Xenocyprididae > Chanodichthys > Chanodichthys erythropterus. Next base: position 6,949,818 of record NC_090232.1, on the reverse strand, counting down.
ACTGCTGAGCTTTATTTTCATGCAGACGACAGCAGAATCCTGTTTCTGTCAATGCACTAAATCAAAGCTCAATAACACACTTTGACTTAAATAAAGTGAGAGGAAAATGAAAGGAAAGATGCAACATCATCTCAAACCACAGGTGAAATCAAGTGCCTTAGAGGGCAGAGCCAAGTGTGGAATGGAAAACAAGCTTACTGTGTTGAATATATGGAATATTTTCTACTGTTGAAAAGGGATAAACCTTTCAAACATTGCATATCATTGCATATATCACATTTAGTTTTGGTTTTATTTCATGTTTCTTGTTTGCCATGTGCTTCCCTTTTTTGTGTCATATTCTAGTCATGTGATCCTGTCTTGTCATTAGTTCATTGTTTAATCATGTTCACAGGTGTGTCTTGTTTAGTCATTAGTCCTTGTGTATTTAGCCCTCATGTTTTCCTTGTTCCTGGTCTAGTATTGTCCATGTAACCACTGTTTTGGTAAGCCCATGTTAGCCAAGACAAGTCAAGCCTAGTCTGTGTTTGTTTTGTATTTTACAAGCAACTGTTCATGTCATGCCTGTCAAGCCAGAGACTGTTCACGTCATGCCTGCCATGTCACAGACTGTTCACCTCATGCCAGCCAAGAGAGCAACCATTCACGTCATGCCTGCCAAGCCAGCGACTGTTCACGTCATGCCTGCCAAGCCTGAGCTTCTTCATGTCATGGCCGCCAAGCCTGACCTTCTTCACATCATGGCCACCAAGCCTGACCTTCTTCACGTCATGGCCGCCAAGACTGAGCTTCTTCATGTCTTGGCCGCCACGCCAGAGCCTCCAGATGAGGCGGCCACCAAGCCAGAAACTTCAGCCAACATGGCCGCCATGCCAGAGTCTCCAGAGTGTGCAGCACTGACCACTGTGGCCATGGCTATTATGTGTGTTTGGGCTACACATGCATCCTCTCCAGCCCCTGACCAGAGTCCAGATAGGACTCCAGCCCGTAAGCCTGGGGGCAATAGGTACCCGGCTAATGCCGAGGTCCGCCCATGCGCCATGACCCAGGCCTGTGACGGCTCCACGACCCAGGCCCACCACTGAAACACATATTTGTAGAATATATTTGTATTTCTGCAAATACACACTCCCTTATCCTAGCTCACTTTGTATTTATTTTCCACACTACAAATATTAAAAACTTATGAAGAATTGGATGTATGAAGAATTGGGACTGTTTAACAATAGAGATGCTCACATGCTAAATTAGACTTGTAGGTTCTTCTATCTGCCTGCTTGTCTTGGCACGGAAAACCATTGCAGTAACCCTGATTTCATTTCTGTCCAAAGACAATGCAATATGTTCAGTGAACAAAACAACAACATTGTTTATTCTGTCTCCAACAAGCATTCAGCCAGCATTAAAATAAAGCAGTGCCACCCACAAGCTCAACTGTGTCAGAAATCAAATCTCATTTGGTGCATACTTCTACAGTGTGCTTTAGATCACATGTGTGGATCAGAGATATGAGCTATTCTCATTGACAAAACGTCAGGCGTGGTATTGAGGAAACAGGCCTGTCATTGATTATTCCTCAGCAGACTTTCAGGCAGTGGTCGCAGCTTTGGCCCGAGGCTTGTTTTGCAGATCAAGACGAGCCAAAAAATCCAAGAGAAACTAGCAGAGCTTCTTATTAGACCTCTGAAGTATGTTAGGGGGCTCATAAATAGACTTCTACCTGACCTAACAGGTCGACCCCCCATAATATTGTCAAAGAGGGAACAAAGTTGGCCTTTTACTCTATAGCACTGCACGATGCTGCATTGCATTTGTGCTTTCAGAAGCAAAGAGCTAAGGTTGACATGTGTGACACAGCTTGAATGAAAACTCAAACTGAAATGTGGAGAAGGAAGCCGAAGTAGAAATGCTTCTACACCATAAGACTTTGAAGACTTCTCTAAGAGAGGCCTTGAGCGTGCAGCGTTTCAAATGGATTCAGAATATGTGTTGTATTCATGTACTTCAATAGTTTATTCTCATATAGTCACTTTCAAAGCTTTTGCAAAATGCATATGAATTCACATATAGCAGAATGAATTTCATTTATATAGAACATTTCTTATAGTGTACATAGACTGTTGTATTCAGTTCAATGCCATTCAGTTTACGTACGTACGTTTTATTCACACTGAAATTAATCAGATATGATTACTATAATGGCCTTAACACAAATGCACCTTTTCATTTGACTTTGATTTATTTTTTTTTTATTGAATATATATTTTATTATTTACTTATATTACTGAAATTTTATACATTATTTTCATGACACTGAATTATCATTCCAAACAACCTTTCCTCAGACCATGTTATATAAACTTCATTGCATAACTTGTAAATAAATCATTTTTTGTTTCTAGAAAATTGTCCTTCATTTAAATGGACCCTATATATAAGTTAGGCTTTTACATTTAATACATGTGTGACATGCAAAATATTGAGAAAAAAAAAAAAAAGTTTTCTATTTTATGGTTGCTGAAACCATCCTATGCTCTCAATTCATTTATTAATTCCAGATGATTTATTATGAATATTAAATTGTTAAACAAATTATATTATTGTACTTTTATATACTATTACTATTATTCTAGATACTATTATTTGTAATATTTATTATTTTATTTTCATATAAATAATTATTATATAATGCAAATTGGTGACACTTTACAATAAGGTCCCATTAGTTAACATAAGTTAATGCATTAACTAACAAGGAGCAACACAACAGTATTTATTAATGTTTGTTAATGTAAGTTAATAAAAATACATCTGTTCATTGTTAGTTTATGTTAGCTAAGGTATATTAAATAAAATTTAAATACAAATTTACTAAAACTAATCCATTAATTAAAAGATTTAGTCCAAATTTTCTGAAGAGACTTGATCGCGTTATATGATGAGCGGACTGAATTTAGGCTTTGAGTAAATAATGACATAATTTTCATTTTTGGGTGCACTAACCCTAACTAAGATCATAAGTTAATATGAACTAACTTTGCATCTGTTAGTTCATATTAATTACTTAACGACAACAGAAGCGCCAGGTTGCACAAGAACATCAAACAGATAAATCCACAATATTAATTTATTTTTGCTTTATTGTACCAGTTCTCAAGAATCAGTGCACTATATCTCCATATTTCCAGAGCCTGTTGTCAGTTAATCTCTTTAAACAAACAGTGGTTGGAAACAATAAGCATAAAGGCACATTTAAAGTTTTTGTTAAGCTTGACTTGCAACATTCACATAATATTTGACCTCCAAAAAATGTGTTCTTCTTACGTGATTGTTTTCCTCTGATGGGATGGAATTAAATTCCCCGACTGATTAACATGTTCACTGTTTCCTCCTAATTAGTCTGCTAATTGCCCCCTTTCTCAAAAATTCATCTGTGCATTCGATTGGTATTGCACACAAATGAGTCCTTGTAGGTCCAATTGAATGGGTCCCATCTGTTAGAATAATGGAACGTAAAACTATGTGATAATTACAAAAATACAGACATATAATTTAACGCTACAACCACCATTTGGTTGAGTGTAGAAATAGAAATGCGTAATTATTTATTTTTTTATTTTTTTATCTGTATGCCTCACCTTCCAGATCTTCATGTTGCATAAAACATACAGACAGAGCCTCAATCTCTCTACAGCGTTTATCGGTGCAAGCTAGCATTTTAAAAGGTCAAAGCCATTTCTAGTGGATTTTTACTATCATAACATAAAATAAACATTTCTTACAATAAACATGAGTTTGTTTATTCCCCTTCTGTTCAGTACACTTGTGATTTTATATCTGTGGAGTAGATAAATATATTTATTTCTCTGACCTTAGCCAATACTTTAGCCAATACTTTTTTGGCTAAAGAAGCTCCAGTCACAAGAGGAATGAATTATAGACCCCAGACTGAAAACTTTTTGCAAGCCCTTCTCAAAGACGTTTCTGCTGATCTCAAAGACGTTTACTGATATACTTACAATTCGGTTTATTTTTAATATACCTGTCAAAGAATTTCTCAAGCTTTCCAGGTTGCCTCTGACATCAATATTTTCAACATATGTTGTCTATCTATATATCCATCTGTTTATCTATCCTGCCATCTGTCCATTCGTCCATCAATCCATCCATCCATCCATCCATCCATCCATCCATCCATCCATCCATCCATCCATCCATCCATCCATCCATCCATCTGATGCATATAAATTTAAATTATGCAGATTTATTATCAGGCTTTCACAGAGAACTCTTTATACAGTCAGAGTAAATATTCTATTATTGATTTTATTTAATTGCAACACTCTGTATATTTAATTATTTTCACTAAATAAATAAAACTTTCCCTTTTTTGATAAGGTAAAATAACCCTCAAAGCATTAAAAATGATTTATGCTCTAATTTACCACTTTGCAAACTTTAATTATACTCTTTTTACGGTTCTATTAAAATGTGCTGTTATCCACTGAGGTATGGACTGTATCTAAATGAGATAAAACAGATGGAAGGAACAGCACAAAGATGAATAAATGTCAGAATTTTTATTTTTGATTGAATTATTTATTCAACCCTCTGGAGTCAATGGAGGCGACGGCACAATTCTTCATGATAACAGTGTAAAGAACTTGAAAACGCCATAGTATGCCCTTTTACAAAGCCTACCTGACTGAAAGAGCTCATTAATATGCAGGTCATTACAGGTCATTATGCAAATCTTTTGTCTTCTCAGGTGTGAATCTTTCACGCTGAAACACAGAGACAAAAGACAGTTCCAGTAGCAGGGGTTGTTTAACCCTCTGGAGTCTGAGGCTGATTTGGGGCCTGGAGAAGTTTTGACATGCCCTGACATTTGTGCTTTTTTCATTTGTTCATAAACACATTAATGACACAAGTGTCATTACACTGTATTCAATACAAACTAGGCTACAATAATATGTAAGGAACATATATGTACATGTTTTTGTTTTTGAAGGAATAATGTTTATGCGTGGTTATTGAAAAAACAAAAACCTTAAGTCACTGAAATAAGGCCAAAAAAGGTATATTAAATCTGTGTTCACAAGACTTCTGGGTATTGGAGGTTGTAGACTAGAGTTTTTGCTTCAGAATTATGTAAAAATTATGCTGAGTACTCCTTCATATAAAACAATATATTGATTTAGTTTTTGTAAGTCACTTTTTGTCAAGAAACACAGTATGCATGGAGGCGTGAATGATCATGAATAATGGGCCATTTAGACATGAGAAGATAAAATAATCAAATAGTAATGACCTGAAATGACTTGCATATTAATGAGGCCTTTCAGTCAGGTAGGGTGTGAAAAAAACCTCTGTAATCATGTTATTCTATAATAATTATAGAATAATTAATTATTCAAAATAATGGTATTCTATTATATTCTTTAAAATATAATGTATTTTTGTGATGCAAAGAGTCTGAACAATTATGTTACCTCTGTGGCATTTCATATAGGCTTTTAGCTTAAAGCATGCACATTTGGAGAAATATTGATGGATTCTTATAAGTTCATGTCAAATTTCTATACAGAGGAGTAATATTTATTCTATATTTATTCTATATATCATCACTATGAGTGCTGGATACAATTCATACTTGCTGCCGGATGGTGCTCTGTACACCTTAAGGCCACAAATCCATATAAAGAAGAAGAAGAACCAGGAACTAACTGCATATCTTCTAGAGTTCGCTAACCATGGCTTAACCATCCAAATAAACACTTTTCAAGACAATAAATACACGATTGAGACGATGTATGCATGTATTGCCTCTGAATTTGCGTCTGAATAGCGCTCCCTCCGTGGGCGTGGCTGCATTAGCAGATAATGAGCTGAATCACGGGCTTCTGACATGGCTCTCTTTTCATACAGATTACATAAACACAAAATGTGTGTTTTCGATTTTACTTGCACGATTTAAAACCTGACATTTCAACGTTTCTTTAGACATAAGTTTTTTTTTTTTTTTTTTTGTCATTAGTATTCACTAAGTTACAGTTCATTTTCTGAGAACTATTAGATTGGAGGGAGACGAGAGATCACACATCATGTTAGTTTTCTTTATTTTACAAAAAGCACAGCAGTTTGTTTTTACTCTGAGTGTACACAAATGAAAGAAGATATTCAACAGATTAAAATGGTGTATAGCTCTTAATTGTATGTGCAACATTGACGGAGTATTTTGAGTCTCTTTCACACTGGTAAGAAAAAAACGCGGTGGTATCGCCGGCGATACCCTCAGACCTCAGAATGTTAATAAGGGTAATACAACAATCGTGAGCCCAAAAACAGGCAAAAGGTCAAAATCCAGAAAAACTGTCCGTACAAAACAAGAACAAGAAAAACAAGAGAACACACAATGAAACCGGGAACCATCCATGAAAACACCATAACAAAGGCAGATACAAACCAGGTATAAATAGACAGACACTAATGAACAAACACAAAACAGCTGGGTGCAATGACGTGGGATAATCAGTCTGAGAAGTGTGTTATGGGTAATGTAGTTCATGGGGTGAAAACAAGAGTCCAGGATGGAGTGCCATCTAGTGGCTGATTAGGGCACTCTCACTAGTGATCATGACAGAATCACAGCATTATTCATGAAGATTCACACCTCCACGCATACTGTGTTTCTTGACAAAAAGTGTCTTACAAAAAACTAAATCAATATATTGTTTTATATGAATGAGTAGGCAGGATCATTTTTACATCATTTTGAAGCAAAAAACTCTAGTCTACAATCTCCAATACCCAGAAGTCTTGTGAACACAGATTTAATATAATTGTTTTGGTCTTATTTCAGTGACTTAAGTTTTTTTTTTTTTTTTTTTTCAACAACCACACATAAACATTATTCCTTAAAAAATAAATAAATAAACAAACATGTACATACATGTTGCTCACATATTATGGTAGCCTAGTTTGTGCTGAATACAGTGTAATAACACATGTGTCATTACTATGTTTATGAACAACTGAAAAAAAAAGCATAAATGTCAGGGCATGTCAAAACTTCTCCAGGCCCCAAATCAGCCTCAGACTCCAGAGGGTTAATGTGTGTTGTTGTGATTGATCAACAGCTTTGAGTATGTTTGGGAAATGTCACACCCCTTACCATAACCACAAGTTTCAACACTACTAACTCACTCAGTCAGGCCAACTGAATGTGCTGAGTACAGAGAAATGAGACTTTAGCCATAAAAAAAAAAAAAAAAAAATATATATATATAAAATAAGCACAAATGTCAGGACATGTCAAAACATGGGCCCAAAAAGCTCTTAGACTCCAGAGGGTTAATATAAATTTGAAATAGTTCACTCAAATGTTACATTTCCAACATAATTTGCTACCCTCACACTTCATCAAGAATGAAGTTTGTGAATATGAAAATGAGATTTGCTGCATGATTCCATTGTAATGGGAGAAACAGCATGAAGCTTCTTTAATATTTCTCATTGGATAGGAAGACAATCATACTGGTTTGAAACAACAATGAGATTAATAAATATCAAAATTTTCATTTTTGACTGAATTATTCCTTTAAAATTGTAAAGGTTTTGTATTTCAAAGAAGTAAACGCAGCCTGTAATAAAACCATCATCATCAGTAACGCACCTGGAGGCATGTAGAATATCCATTTGATGGACAATTCAGCAAAAGAAAGTGCTTGCAAAGATCAGCCATAGCTGCAATCCAGACTAACACTCCAAGTCCTTGTAATGTTATACATTATATTCCAGGATAGTTAGGAAGTCATTAAGTCAGGTCTACTTAATAGTAAAAAGCAGATTGTGGTTGTGTCCTTTTCTCACTTCTAAATCCAATTCCCTTCAGTTGCTCCTCACTACCTCAAAGTCTCCGAGATAAGCCTTATTTGTAGTCAGGAACAAACAAAGCCACTAACCCTACTAAAAAGGCCATCTCTTTAGGTTTTCTCATTTATCCTCCAAACAATTAATGTGTGATCTGGGGGCGGTGTGACATTATTCATCTCCAGAGTAAACCGCTTAAAGTTTGCAATCTTTAGGAGCTTTGTGAAAGATTACATATCGCTGCTTTCATAAAGGCGCCATTACTGTCTGGAGAATAATGGCACCCGCTAATTTGGCGCTTTGACCTTAAGCTGTTCATCATAGGGTGTGGAGATGAGATGACTGTGGCAAGAGAGAAAGCACATTATCTTTTGGCCATAGGGACTGGGAGGCTAATGCTAACATAACACACGGGAGAACAGATAACAGTATTCTCTGAAGGCCACGGCTCAACACATAACACCAGTGCTTAGCGGTTAAAGGACCACTGTCATTTCCCAGAAAGGAAACCGAAAAGCGCCGTACAAAGATGACGACCTGGATAGCATAGAGAACCAGATATGATCCGTACCTACTGGCTAAAGAAATTAACAGCACAGCATGAAGGCCGAGCAGCTCATATGAATGAAATCTAAGCAGAATTCTGACTCCCGTTCTGATTGGATGACGCAAGGTAGATCACCATGAAAGGGCCGCTCACACATATAGTGACAGTGTTGTCACTTATTGAAACTAACAGTAAACAATTCTGTTGACAAAAATAACATATGTGGGAAAAACTGAAACTTCATTAAAATGCATTTTTGTATGACTCAAAAACTAGAAGAAATAAAATAAAATAATAAAATAAAATAAAATAAAATAAAATAATAAAAATGGCAACACATTAGTTTTAATTTTGAAAATTGAAACACTACCATTCAAAATATGTGACACAGGACCAGTGTCACCAGTGTGACCAAAACCATAAGGATAAGGGTCAATTTTCTGAATAAATAAGCTTTCTGTTGATGTATGGTTTGTTAGGATAGGACAATATTTGGTGATATAACTATTTGAAAATCTGAGGGTGCAAAAAATTCAAAATATTGAGAAAATTGCCTTTAAAGTTGTCCAAATGAAGTCCTTAGCAATGTATACTCACACAAATAAATGTTTGATATACAATGGGAGGAACTTTACAAAATATCTTCATGGAGCATGATCTTTATTTAATATCCTAATGATTTCTGGCATAAAAGAAAAATCAATAATTTTGACCCATACAATGTATTGTTGGATATTGCTACAAATATACTCCTGCAACTTTTTTTTTTTTTTTTTTTTTTTCAGCAAGGATGCATTAAATCAATTTGAAATAAATTCTCAATGTTAAAAAAAAAAAAAAAAAAAAAAAAAAAAAAAAAAACAATGGAATAAAAAAACAATGTATCACAATTTAAGCAGTACAACTGTTTCCAACAATGATAATAATCAGAAATGTTTCCTGAGCAGCAAATCAGCATATTAGAATGATTTCTGAAGGATCATGTGACACTGAAGACTGGAGTAATGATGCTGAAAATTCAGCTTTGCATCACAGGAATAATTTACATTTTAAAATATTATCAATTTTCTTTAAAATTATAATAATATTTCACAATATTAATGTTTCACTATTTTTGATTAAATAAATACGAACTTGGTAAACACAAGAGTCTTCTTTCAAAAACATAAAAAAAAAAAAAAAAAAAAAAATCTAAACTAAAAGTAAATAAATAAATATATATATAAAAAGGCAAACCAAAAATAAATTTGGATTAAAAGATATAATAATCCTGCTTGCAACAACAAATCAACCCTGAAGTTCAGTTAGTAGAGCTGTCAATTTCCGTTGGCCCTTTAAAAAATATGTCTGATAACATTTTGGCTGGTTCGGCTTGATGACCATCTGAAATGACTATCTAATTCATCAGTATGAGGCATGTTTTCAGCACTTTCATGCTGGTTTTGGCTTATCACCCAGAATGACCAAGCTGGTCAAGCTGGTCCTGCAACAATAACTACAAAAGCAACATGTAGCCCATCTAAAATGAGATAAGAGCATCTTGAAATCCACACTGGTCCATACAAGCCGAATACTATGCTCAAAAAGGAAAAGACGCATTCTATGGAGCCCCTAAAGGGACATGGTGATGTAGAAAAAAAAGAGAGAAGAGAGAGAGATAAAAATAAGTGAAATAAAAAAATAAAATAAGCTCAAGGAGCTGCTATCAATATTTCCAATTCACAATCGCGCGTACTCTGTGTATAGGGAGCAGCTGTACTGACCACACATTTTACAAGATAAGATATTTGTCAATGATGCTCAAGATCTATTGCGCACCAAATCCTCTGACACCGTACTGTCATCTATCCTTACTATCTTCAACTGATAAGTGAAATCTGATGTACTGTATTGCAGCTACCGCAGCAAGGGTAACCATGTCTCTTTAGGGCAGGGGTGTCCAATCCTGCTCCTGGAGGGCCACTGTCCTGGAGAGTTTAGCTCCAACCCCAATTAAACACACCTAAACCAGCTAATCAAGGTTTTGAGGCATACAGGAAACTTCCAGGCAGGTGTGTTGTGATAAGTTGAAGCTAAACTCTGCAGGACAGTGGCCCTCCAGGACTGAGTTTGGACACTCCTGCTTTGGTGGCTCTGTAGAATGCATTTTTTATTCTCCATGCCTTTATGAATTTGGATTTAAAATATCCATAACTCCTTGAAAGAGAAGAATTTATTTAACCCTGCACAACATATTAAGGCTTGATTTCAAAGTAGTCGAAGTAAAAAAAAAGTGAAGAAATCTGTCAATGCAGAAAATACACAGTAGATATTATAGATACATTCTCCAAGTCTTAATATCTAATGAAGTGGTGCTTCTCAAGTAAATATATGTTGTTGTTGTTGTTGTTTTTTTAGATATGTTTATGGGGAAGTTAGACAAAAATGCTCATTACGAAGCTCCCCACACCTTTTTTTTTTTCTTTCCTTACATAAGTATACATCTCAATCAGTCTTAAATGCTCCTGATGGACCCTGCGTTATCTTTCTTGAATTCTGGACCTTCAGAGACACCACCTGTAGTCTCGGACATCATTAAGTGTCCTCTCTAGTGGGAGCCGTGATAAATCCCACCCATTCTAAAAGTCATTTAAAGCTAGCCTTGTTGTACATTCTCCTGACCTACCTGTCCGGCTCCAATCCCAACAACAGTAGACTGATCTAATCTAAGTGACCTACAGCAGGCGGGAATTGATAGGCGTTCCTGGTGAGTAATGCATTTTGGTCTTCGTAGACCTCTCTTCCAATGAGCTCTACATGATCTAGTAGCAGGGATTGTAATCTCACAGATCAAATTTGCCCAGATTTCTGCCGCTATAGGAAAGTAATAGAGCTTTGCTTAACAGCTTCAGAGGAGAGCTCTTCCATCATGGAGAAAGCTCGGCTTAATGATTTAACTGCGCTCTAGTAAGTTATCAGATTTTCTCACTGTGTGTCAACCCCTTACGTTTCGCCCCTGTGCGACATGCCAGGATTCTTCAGCACTCGGTGACATTTTCCAATTAAAGTGCAATTGAAAGATTGTGTATGTGTTCCTTTCTTCCAGTACAGCAGTCTGCACCACTGTTAATCTGGTTGAATCTGAAGTCTTGTTCACGAGTACTTTGAAGTGACACCATAATGTAGACAATGATTGGCCATGATTATGCTCAATGATTAAGTAGCAACTCAACACAATGAGTATATTGGGAAGTTGTTTTTAATTTTATAAGTATAGCAGTTTTATTCTTTGATACATTTAATTTCTAGAGTCTGTAAAACCACATTCTTCCATCTTAAAAATATATCTAAACTATGACATATGCTCTCAATGTCAAATGCGGAACATTTAGTTAATGCATTCATGACCTCAAGGCTACATTATTGTAACGCTCTAACCACCGTTGCACTGCACTCTTAATAAACAAACTCCAGCTTGTCCAAAGCAGCTAGAGTTCTTACTAGAACCAGGAAGTATGACCATATTAGCACGGTTCTGTCAACACTGCACTGGCTCCCTATTAAACATTGTATAGATTTTAAATTCTTTCTAATTACTTACAAAGCACAAAATTTAGCTCCACAGCACTTGAGCGAGCTCTTAACACATTATAGTACTTCACGTCTATTGCGGTCTCAGAATTCTGATCAGCTGATAATACTTAGAATATCAAAATCAAACGGATGTGGTAGAACCTTTTCCTGTTTAGCACCTAAACTTTGGAACATACACACTCTGCATACACATTCTGTCAGTATAAATCTAGACTAAAAACACATCTCTTTAACCTGGCATATACATAATACATTATAAATTTATATTTTCACATCCATTAAAGGGTTGTTAGACTGCATAAATTAGGTCAGCCGGAACCAGGAACACTTCCTATAACAACCGATGTACTCGTTACATCATAAGAAGAATGCCACCTACGGTAATATTAGTCTCTCTGTTTATCCCGAGGTATATCGCAGTCAGCCGGAGCTCGGCCGTTTCCAGGTCAGATGGAGGACCTGTGCATTTTTGAATGCTACCGATCCCGATCTGAATTATGACTTATGATGCAGCCTGAATCATAATCACACCATGTTCGTTCATTGGCCAGAGGAGAACTGTTCCCTCGACTGAGCCTGGTTTCTCCCCAGTCTTTTTTCTCCATTCTGTCACTGATGGAGTTTCGGTTCCTTGCCACTGTCACCTCTGGCTTGCTTAGTTGGGGAGACTTAATGTTAAACAATATTGTTGATCTGACTGTACTAACACGATTGTATGAGAACAGAACTGAGCTGGACAATGGCATCATTTTTTGCAGAACTGCTTTATAGATGAAATGAACTCATTACATAACTGAAGATCTTTACAACAGAACTGAATCAACACTGAGCTGACTTCAGCTGAACAACAGCTGATATGTATAATTTTACTGTTATCACTGTAAATCTGCTTTGAAAACATCTGTATTGTATAAAAGCGCTAAATAAATAAAGGTGACTTGACTTGACAATCAGATAACATAAAAAAGACGTTCTTCAAAAATACTCAAGAACTTTTTCAAAAACAAATGTTTACTTAAAAACTATCTTAAGATAAATTTCCAGACTCCTTAAAGGGGTGATGAACTGAGAAATCAAATTTTCCTTGAGCTTTTAAGAGGTCATCATACTATAATAATAATATCCTGTAAGTTTCAGAGCTGAAAACCTCCTTATAAATTATTCCAATAAAACTTTTATTGACACCAGACCCAGCAAATGACAGGATTTTCAAAGTGGGGATCTATGATGTCAAAGGGCCGCAAGCACCGCCTCCGCAGAAGAAGATCAACGCCTACTTCATCACTGCCTGTTTAGCCCCTCCCACCGATTCGCGCATGACATGCAATAGAATAGGTAGCGTAAGTAACATAGGCCTACGTGGTGCTAAACCGGATCGAGCTACCAAGCAATAAACATGCCGTTGAGGATTGCAAAATATTGTGCAGTGCCTGGACTTGACAGTAATGTGACAACATGTAAGTAACCATGTTAATTTTAATGCCTGATCTGATATGTAAGGATTCATGTACTGTCAGATGTCTTTGTCTATGTGTCAGTTAATCAAACCCGTGACTAAATGTCAACTTGCGTTGTTTCTCTTAGTAGGATGAAAATAATATGTTATTTAACGGTGATTAAATTATATAAAGAAAGCGATCAAAGAAAGCTCCCTTTGCAGTCGTTGGAGCTGAAGCTGTCAATCAAACAGCTTGAGTTTATCGTGACTGACACGCAAAAAACTCCCATTTTATTCAACAAATCTCTTAATTATATCGCGTTTGCACTATTAGTGACGAGAAAATCATTTGTTAGTGTACAGAAATTGAGTTGCAATGACGAGATCACTGCTTTCATACGCTCAACAACATGTCTGTGATCATCTCTGCATCCTTTCATGCCACAATCTAAATATAATGCCATAGATCTAAATGTAATGCAACACTTTTCACGATTAGTTAACCATGAGAGCTGTTATAGTAAAAACACACTAAAAGAGAGAGTAATACTTGGCTATTTCAAATGATAAGATGTCAGCCAATCACAGCAGTGGGCGTTTACACTGAAGTCTCACAGCAGACACGCCCCTTAAAACAGAGCGTTCAAACCAGAGGGCTAAAATCAGGGTAGGAAAAATGCATTTTATTTATAAATTATGACAATTTTGGATGCACCAAGCATACTAACATTATAAGTGCACCCCAGAAAACATTATAAAATAAAACAACGCAGTTCATGACCCCTTTAAAGAGAATTATGCAAAATTAAAATTGTCCTTATTTACTACAGTTGCACAATATTCAGAATTGAATGAAAGAAGAATTGATTCCCTTGTAGTTGAACTGACCACATCCCAAAGGAAGTTGAATTGGAATCTGGAAATTGGAACGACAGAAAGAAGAGTCCGTCCATTCGTCTAGACAGATCTTCAGTTCAAACTCAATTACAATGCAGGTCTAAAAGTGTGATTTAGAGGTCATTCTCAATTTTAATTGGAATGACATACGGCAGTACTAGAAACCTCATGCAATTTTAAAACCTTTCACATATTCATACTTTGTTGCAGAACATGCAATAACCAGTAAAGTTTGGTCTGTGATGTCAAACCTGGCATCTTGACTCATTCTGTCTAACATCTCCTTTTGTATTCTGTGAAACATAGACACTCATACAAGTTTGGGACAACATGAGTAAATAAATATAAGATTCTCTTTTACATTAATCTGAGCAATTAATTTTAAGCACCTCAGAAATATCTGTTGGGCAACAATTAAGGTAGCATTTACAGGATTTAGCAGAATTAATTACTTTCCAGAAAGCCCTTGTAAAGAACACCAATCAGCGATTGTGGCATCTTTTGGCTTGGCCGTATTTCCCGCAATGTGATCAAACCCATGAAGGTCATCATTTTCGCAGACGCTTACATCATGAACGTGTCACGGTGTATCCTTGAGTTCACTTCCTTTGTACTGGTAAATTATGATTATCCTCCTTGTGTGTCTCGCTTCTCTTTTATCACTAAGATTTCGGGAAGTGTGGAGCAGTTAATGGCTGTTGTTGTTAAAACATTGGGACATCTCGGCGTGATGTACTTTTATCAGTACTCCTGACAGCTTTAATTAGAGAGAGTGTGTTTGGCTGTATGAAAGAGAGAGAGAGAACAAGAAACAGAAGTTGCTTCTATTTCTACGACCATGGATAAAGCTTGCGGCTTTGTTCAGTGTTTGGCCTGAGAGACAACAGGCTTCAAAAGGCCTGACAGGCGTGGAAGCAGAAATGGGATCATTAATGAGGGCGAATTGATCCCCCAGATATGCTTTCATACTTGTCATCCTCTAGAGCATTGTTTGCTATTCTAAAGGCTCAAAGCAACCCAAAGTTTGTCCTTTTTGGAATAATATTTTATGCCAGACAACCACAGCACAAACAGTTACTTAAAATCATAGTCCAGTAGAGAAAGGCCAAGATGGAGATAGAAAGATGTGGCATACAGTACACAATTAAAGACAGAAACTATTAAAAATTAGGCTTCACGATATATCGTTTTACCATCAAAATCGCGATGTGCGCATCTACGATAGTAACATCGCAGGATGTGCAATGTCTAGTACAGGGATTGTTAATCCGTACGGACTAGACACCACCATTCAAAACGCACTTGATTCTCTGATTAATTGCAAAGTTTGACCAGAATACAATGAAAGTTTATCATTTGAACGTTTTTTAGGTCCTGTCAGATTAAACATTTGAGAGAAAGAGAACTCAATTCTGAATGTGCGGCTAGTTTTATGTGTGCGTGCGCACACACAGAGCTGCGCAGATGCACATGGACGCCTAATGCCGTTCTCTTCTGCATCTATTTGTGCCTGAATGGACACATACATGCAAAAAAAAAAAAAAAAAATGCATGTAAAAGATCGACTGTCCTTGTAAACACAGTTGATAATGGCTTAGGTCAGGGGTCGGCAACCCAAAATGTTCAAAGAGCCATATTGGACCAAAAAAAAAACAAAAAACAAACCTGTCTGGAGCCGCAAAAAATGACAGCATGAAAGCCTTATATAAGCCTTATATGAAGGAAGCACAGGCTGTATATTAGCTATATTAGCCTACTATCAAAATGACTAAGCTACAAATACATAATGAGGTATTCCCGAGGTAAGTTATATATTTAAAATCTGCTGAAAGCTACAGAAAAAAGAAGCAAATGGATCGGTGCAATTCACAGAAACAGCAGGATTTTGCAGTTATCATTTTGTGTGAAATTGGTGGATTTTGAGGTAAAATCATTCCATTTATATTGTATTGTTATATATTATGTTGACAAATCATCTATTAAATATTTTCCATCTTATATTCTGCATATATATTTTTTTTTAATAGAACACCGAGACACAAACCTTTACATTCAATCCCGTTTGTGCTAGGGGGGTTGGGGGGCATGCTCCCCCGTGAAAATTTTGGTGTAAATATATGCATTTTAATACGTTTTAAGGCCAACAAATTGGATAACAATAGCTTTAAAACCATGTCAACAAATACATGCATGCACAGTTTTGAGGCAGCTTTAATCACATGTTTGGTAATTCATGACTTCATTTACAACAGAATAACAACGGTGCATGCCCGTAGTTTCTTTAGCGCTTTAAGCTATAATAAAGTAATATGCAGCGCGCGCCGGCGCATTTGCTCGAGCAATTCTTGGGTTCACGCTTCGAGCACAGTAGGCTATCGCCTAACGGCTGATTGGAGTGTTACTGACATAGCCTGACAACATCTCATCTGACCGCAGTTCACTGTTCAAGCTACCTTTTCCGCGCTCGTTTGACTTGCGCCTGGCGCTGAGGCGAAGTCGGAATGTGCGTCTGAAAAGTGTCCTGTTTGTTGTGGTCGTAAAGAGACAGTTCTATATAAATGCAGCGTTTTACTTGGCAATGTTTTAAAAATATTTTTATTTTTGGTATGTTTTTATGCTCTGTTGGTGGTTTGTGGAGTAGCATCACCTGATGGGGGATTAGACAAATGCTGAATTAAAGACGGTAAAACTGAGTGGGCCCAATATCATTGGTCTTAAAAAGTGGGTCTTGTTCCACCCACATACAATGGTTCCGACGCCCATGATTCACAGGCAGATTTGCTTTATGTATTTCCCTGGCGTCAAATCAGGCACATATAAATGTCAGGAAACATGACTCCAGGCTGCATGTCTATATTCATGGATTAGGTTATTTGACAAGTTGTAAGAAACACTTTCGAGTCCAACCTTTAGTATAATTCGTTTGTTTTTACTCGCATTTTCGCAGTTTTCCCTATTAAATCTAGTCATGCAGCAGGTTCTTTTGCCACTCAGTCCAGCTGAGGGAGCGCGCTTTTAGCGGGAAAGTGAGTTCGTCGATGGCTATGATGCAAATCTTCGTTGACCATAATGATGAAATTAAATATGTATTATACACATTTTTACAGCATTGGAAGACGTTAAGAATGTTTGTGTTTGTCCTCCTACAGAAACCATATGAAAATAAAAAAATATATTTTTTCCATTTTCATACATTTTTGAAAAATCTCCAGGGAGCCACTAGGGGAGCGCTAAAGAGCCGCATGCGGCTCTAGAGCCGCGGGTTGCCGACCTTCGGCTTAGGTGAACGAAACAATTGGGAAAGAAAACCGGATGTGTAACAGTATTTTGGATCCGCGATGCGCATTCGGTTTTAAAGTGACGGCAGCAGTTTTTATATAGGAAAAACCCTGTAAATTTGTATTTTGTAGCAATAATAAACATTAAATAAACTTCTAAAATAAAATAGAACAAATAATAATCTTCTAAAAACAAAATAAAATAAAACCAATGTTTATTTTGTAGCTACATTGATCAATTTATATTTCCAATACATTAAATCAATCTGTTTAATGGTTGAGTGTAATAAAAAAAGTCAACATTGCAGTACTTGTAAAAACTGAGAAAATTGAATGAGATTATTTACTTGTTAATAGTAAATAATTAATTTTGTGGAAACATATGTAACAGGGTTGCATGAATAATATAACCACCAAAATAATTCAATATTTAGAAATAGGTAGTAATGACAGTATAATGGATTGAATATAAATTATTCATATACAGATTTGCTTTATGTCATGATTACGGTATTAGGTGCTTTGGTGTCAGACTTCAAAACACATGACGTGTATGGAAGGTAATAGATCATTTATGAGGGTGAATTGATCTCTCTTACTCTTCTAGAGCATTGTTTACTATTCCAAAGGCTCAAAGCAACCCAAATTGTGCCCTATTTATACCAGACAACCACAGCACAAACAGTTACTGATCATTTTGCACGTCCAGAAAAGCAGAGACAAGAAAGAAAGAAAGAAAGAAAGAAAGAAAGAAAGAAAGAAAGAAAGAAAGAAAGAAAGAAAGAAAGATGTGAGAAACTTTCATGACCTCCCCATCTTCCTCTGCCCTTCACCTCTCTGCATATCAAGAAAGAAACCAACACAATTTCCCTTCCTTTATGAGACTGATGCATACAATTTGAGACCCAGTCAACCTTGCTATATCTTACTGCTTATCCTAGCCAAATGAAGACCAAATCCTTTTCGGAAGACTTTCTTTCCATGAATTTATTCCCATTCTGAAAGACACTCATCAAGTTTACAATATGAGTTTTTATCAGCAGCAATACATTACTGTGAAATGACTCTAGACCCTTGGACACTTCCTTTTTTTAATATATATATATATATATATATATATATATATATATATATATATATATATATATATATATATATATATATATATATTTATTGTTTACAAAAAGTCAGAGAACTTGTTTGGAGAAAGTGAAAAGTATCATTGAAGCTCGACTCCAAAGACCTCGGGCACTGGGCCAGCCACTTACTCAAAATACATCTGGTATCTCTGCATGCTCTACAGCTTGGAATGCTTCCTTTGCGTGTGATTGAGATGTTGATACATCCAAAAGGTTGCTGAATTTGACACCAACGCTGTATTAGAAATAGTAATTAGTGGTGCTTGCTAAGGCAAGAATCTCTATTACTATTCCTCATACGTACAGTTAGGGACTTGAACTACTCCAAATCCTAATTATTCAACTTGTTGAAATGCAGACGACACCTATTGCTTTACTAAAGGATCAGACTAACAATTTTCATCCAGCAGGAAATAAAACGGAAAATAAATCTCTTACACTTACACTGAAGAGGAACCTGAGCTACTTAAAAATGGTCTCTTTTGACTTTATCCAGTACACAAGCACCTAAGAACCATCTAGAAACCACCTAGAACACCTTAGCAACTGCATAGCAACATGCTGTCATCCACAGAGCTGTTGAAAAACATCCACATAGCAACACCTTGGCAACCACCCACAAAATTGTAGCTTTGTAGCAGTGATTTTTTTTCTTTCTTTCTTTTTTTTTTTTTTTTTCAGGGATAAGTGCCAGGATTATCAGTTAACTAAAATTAACAAAAAACAAAAAACAAAAAAAAAACCTTTAACTGAAAAGAAAGATAAAAGTATATAAAATTAAGATAAATAAATAAATACAAACTTTAACTTACATTATCTCAGCTAGTTGGCAAGTTTAATGTGATTTCTAAAAATAAAACAAACAAAAATTAATAAAAACAATATAAAGAAACAACATAATACAATTGCTAAAGCTTTAACTACAAATACATCAATAAACAAATATAATATAATATGAAAATAAAAAGTAATTTTAAAAAATATAAAAAAATACAAATTAAAAATAAAAACTATAATAGTACCTCAGTGGAACTAAAATAACACTAATATATGCTACTAAAATTTTCTTCAGAAAATGTAAAACATTGGTTTTAGCTGAACTACAAAGGAATGTAACAATGATAATTGACATTTCATCTTTGTCAAACAAATATTTATTAATCGCCATGAACGCAAACCTCCCACGCTGTTCTAAAACTGAGTGATTAGTCTATAGCCTATATGCAAATATTTACAGTCATTTGTGTCTCAAACACTAGTTTGAAACAAGCAGAAGCCCACTCATGTTGCTTCAGCATTTGGTCTGCCAGTGCAGGGAGAGCCAGCTTGACATCGCTGCCAACTGTGTCGCCTCGCCCATATCCGCTTTTCCTTCCCATCAAAGTCGGAGATGAATCAATTGAAGGTGCTGCCCGATCTGGGTTAGAGAATCAAGAGTGAAGATTCAAACAGGCAGAACGGAGGAGTAAAAGAGAAAGCAACAAAATTACAGCAAAAAGACGGCAGCAATGTGACATCTACATCTCAGGGTTTTGCTTGTTAGTTGCTGGTTCAGCTGGAGTTTGTAAAAGCTGTTCAGCTTTTGAGGTCTATCTGTTAAAATTGGTTGAGGAAGTCTTGCCGGTTGCCGGCATCTCAAATACAGCATCCTGAAATGTCTTTAATATCTAGCTTTTCTCTCTCTACTAGACATTTATGAGATTGAATGGAGAGAAAATAGAGACTTTTACTTACTGTTTTATTTTTCAAGAAATGTATATTTTTATTCAGCATGCATTTAACTGATCAAAAATGACAGTAAATATATTCATATTGTTACACTAAAAAAAAAAAAGAAATGCTGAAAAACCACCCAATATGGGTTAAATATGGAGAAACCCAGCGGTTGGGTTAAATGTTTGCCCAACATTCCCTGCTGGGTAGTTTTATTTAACCCAACCATTGTTTAAAAATTACTATATTCACTCAAAAAAAAAAAAAAGAACTTTCACTGTATAGTTTCACTCAAACCACCCTTGTTCACATTACTTAAAAAACTCATGTAACTACATGAACGTAATTTAACTGCTGTTTCTACTAAAAAATAGTATTGTCAGCTTTACTTAGTAAGTGTTTGTTCAGTCAACTTCACATTGCTGAGTGAAACACACAAATTAATGTTGACATAACTAACTAGGCAGTGGATGCTTTACAAGGGACTGCATTAGAAGAGTAAATTTAGGGATTAAATTTTTTCAGTAAAGGGAAAGATGTTGTTAGTTTATGTTAGTGTTTAATGTTCATTTATGTTGGACATTTAGAGTAGTTTCTGTAATGTTTTTTTTTTTTTTTAATTTTGTGGTTACCATTATGCAGAAGAGTGTCACCTGTGTTTGGGCTGTGAGCCTCATACATGCATGGTTAGTATAGAATTCCTGCTCTCAATTGATTTGAGTTTGTTCAATAAGTTAATTTTTGAGTGCATTTTGTAGAGCAAATAGTTCATTTAATAAGGTAAATTAAGTCAATAAATGTGTTTACCTTACGTAATAAACATAACATTATTAAGTATATAAATATTATGTAACAGTGACATTCAAATGATTTGTATTTACTCAAAGAAATTTTGTCAGCTTTACTTAGATTTCTTTTGTTCATACAACTAAATTGTTATTTGTACAAATTACTTAACATACTTGCATGGAACCACTTGACACTTTTTTTAAGTAAATCCAACAATTCATTTTTTTGAGTGTTGCTCACTTGAAATGAACCCTAAATAGGTTGGAAATTACTTAAGTTTAATAAATAATAATTGAATAACAAACATTTATTAAATTGCTTAATAATAAATGTTCACCTTTTGATTATTACCGTTGCTTCTAATTACAGTATGTGTCTGATTTTTTAATGCTGTCTAAATAAATGCTGTCCTTTTGAACTTCCTATTTATCAAAGATTCCTGGAAAAGCAATGCATCACAATTTCTACAAAAATAAGCAGCACAACTGCTTTCAACATTGATAATAATAAATGTTTCTTGAGCAGCAAATTAGCATATTCAAATGATTTCTGAAGGATCATGTGACACTGAAGACTGGAGTAATGCTGAATTTTTTATTCTAAGGAAATCTTAGGAGAAACG
The DNA here is from genome assembly GCF_024489055.1 of Chanodichthys erythropterus. Classification (NCBI taxonomy): domain Eukaryota; kingdom Metazoa; phylum Chordata; class Actinopteri; order Cypriniformes; family Xenocyprididae; genus Chanodichthys; species Chanodichthys erythropterus. Next base: position 6,927,950 of record NC_090232.1, on the reverse strand, counting down.
TCAGACACAAAGGACATACTCAAATGAAACATAAACTCCTTTAAGTTTTATGAGCTATGAGACAGCAACCCCAGAGCAATAAAATGGCCCTCTGGGATATGTTGATGACTGGTAATTTTTTTTAGCATCAGGACATATAAGGGTTAACATGCTATTTCAGGCTTATATTGCTCCTGGCATACACAACGTCAAAATCAATTCCCAGCATGGTCAAACACAACTCCTGTGGTCAGCGGACTCGAGCACTGATTTAACAGGCATTCAGAAACTAAGCAGAGCATAAGTGGCCATCTATCCGCCCGCTATGCGCACCCTGTCTTTATGATGGAGCCTGGATGGTGTATTTTTCTCAATCAGAGGAGACAGCCATGTGGTCAGAGGAGAGGCACAGATGGAGGGGAGGGATGTTGGAGACCACAGCACTGAATCTCCCTGCTGGGAACTTCAGGAGACTAACAGCCAAACCCAAAAAAAAAAAAAAAAAAAAAGACAAAGCAAAGCACCACATTTAAACAGTGACATTTTCAGCACACACGCAGCACTATTACACCCACTTACTGAGAACAATGACTTCTGCTCCCTATTTATATTAGAAAGATGTGTCATTTTATAAAATATTATTTTTATATTGTAATCATTACAGTCACAAGCCATAATCTAACATGCTCATTGTGTCTGCTTAATGGGATAGTTCACCCAGGCGGCTGTACGCATCAATTTGCGGCGGAAGAGTAACCCCTGACCCAACGCATGATGCAATGACGAACGCAGAAGCACAGATGATAGAGCAAAACAAAACACTGGTCACAAATTAGAAGCCTAAAAGAAGACATTTTTAAGTGAAATGTCGGAGGACAACAAACTGAAGCTTCTGTTCTCTTACATCGAAAATAAAAGAACAGGAGCTTTAGTTTGTTGCACAGCCCTATTTGTTTAAGCATAAGAAGCGTCTTAGCTTATACTACTCCTACATCCTGTGTCATACACTCAAAAAATAAATAAATAAATAAATAAATAAAAATAAAGATTTTTTGATGCTGTTCAGTTTATTTAAACAATTTATTTTGATTCAACACCATTGTATCAGGTTTCTGGTTTAAATGTGATTGATTCATGTTAAATTGACTTGAAATGATTACTCTATGTTTTAATATTGGAATAACATGTTTAAAACAAGTAAAACCAACCAGGGCAGCGTTTCCCAAAAGCATTGTAAGCTTAATTTGATCGTAGCTCCATTGAAACCAATGGAGCTACGATCAACTTAGGCTTACAATGCTTTTGGGAAACGCTGCCCAGGACTCAAACAAGATTTTCACTTCCCATCATGCTTTGCAAAGGGGCTGAATAGGAGTGTAAATGTTGAAATGAAATGTTATTTTAAGCAGTTTTTAGGAAGATGAGAAAATGGAAAGACCTTTTAATGTTTACTCTTCTATTATGTTGGTATTTAAAAGTTTCTGTTAATTAATAGTTTTGGGGTTACCATTGTGGTGAACTCTTGCACTGCTAACAAACTTTATAATTACTTAGAAAGAAATATAAAGTAATCACTGTGGTAGTGCTTACAAAAGCATTGTAAGCCTATGTTGATTTTAAAACCATTGCCATCAATGGACTTATGATCAATTTAGGCTTTACAATGTTTTTGGTTAAGGCAATTTAGGATGAATCCAGTATTACATCTAGATTTCTAACACAGAACATCACAAAAGTTATATAAATCACAAAATTAAATAAGACAAATTAATTGTAAAAATCAATGTAAATGAAAACAATTATTATTATTTTTATTTATTGCTTTTTATTTATTTTCCAAAACATTGCATATTAGTTGGGCTGACACTATTAAATTAAGCTGTGCCCAACCATACTAAATAAGTTGAATCAACCTTAATAAATGAAGTTGACCCAACGTAAGTACATTAAATTGGAATAACAGAATTACATAATGCTGAAATAAAGCAACTTTATCATGTAGAAATCCTTTCCATGATTTTTTTATGTTCGTTCAAAGAGTTATTTTTTTGAGTTTACATCGTTTCATGGGTTACTCTTTTGGTGCAGTATGCGTATGGTTGTCTGCCAGAAGTTAGTTATTTTGTATATAAAGTTTTAAATATGGATATTTTTTCTTACAAAAACCCATTACTTCATTTCGGAAGGCTCTTTATTAAACTGTTTTTTTTTTTTTTTTTTTTTTTTTTATGGGTCAAAATCTTGCCCCCCATTCACTACTATTATAAAGCTTGAAAGAGCCAGAGTGTTCTTAAATATATCTCTGACTGTGTACATCTGAAAGAAGATAGGATGGCTTGAGGGTGAGTAAATCATGGGATAATTTTCATTTTTGGGTGAACTATCCTTTATCTGAATACAAGATGTTTACTAAACACATAACTTGTATTTTTATTTATGGCCTTTTTTCTTATTGATAGGACCGTACAATAAAGTATGGGTGAAAAAGATCTATATGTTGACAAGAAATGGGTGGGTGGGTGGGCAGATAGATAGATAGATAGATAGATAGATAGATAGATAGATAGATAGATAGATAGATAGATAGATAGATAGATAGATAGATAGATAGATAGATAGATAGATAGATAGATAGATAGATAGATAGATAGATAGATCATTATTTTACTCCTAAATTTTAACCAAATGAGTTGTTTGTGTATTCAAAATGCCTCATAATGTGGACAGTAAATATCACTGGATTCATACTAACTCTATGACAGCAAAAGTGTGAAAGGTCAAAGGTCTGAGAAATGAACTTTACTGAATCCAGCGGATTTGTTGTGTGCCTGAGTTTTATTTGCTGAGCACTAGCTTGTAAAATCCAACTTCAAACACTGTGACAAGCAGCAGATCTGCGGCATTTGCAAAAGGACGAGTTCAAATCCAACTCGCTTTTATTATTCCAGTAAGGGGGGGTTGAGGGGGTGTTTGGTGTTCCTGAAAATAACAAATGCTCAGCAAGATACTGAATGTAAAGAGGTGTTTTTATTCATGAAACTACCCAGAGCAGCGCTTCCTTGCATTTAAAATATTGCAAAATGAACTGACTCTATCCTGATATACCTGGACTGGATGATAACGCACTTAAACCGATATGCAAAGTAAATCACAACAAGCTTTTTTTCCCTGTGAACTCTGCCTGTGGTCTTAGTTTACCTGACAGCCCGTGTCTGCAGTACCATTGTACGTGACATCTTTACATTTATAGGGATAAAGGGAGGTTAGGGCTGGAGATAAGACTCCAGTGAGTGCCACCCTTGAATGCTAAACTGAATTGCCAAAAAAAAAAAAAAATGTACATGGGCTGATCTTTTATGCATCACATTGTGCCTCACCTTTGAAATCAGAGGAAAGAAAAGTGGAAAATAAACAAAGAAAAGTGGATTTTGTCTGGATTTCCCCACTCAGAATGTGTTCTCATCCATTCCATTTCTATTGTAAAGATTCCATGAACTCAAAATTAGTTTTGCATCTTTCAGTCCATCTGCTTGTGTGATTATAAAAGTTGCAGAGTTCATTCACTATATACAGTCATGCTCAAAAGTTCACATAACCCTTGCAGTATCTGCAAAATGATAAGATGGATCATACAAAATGCATGTTATTTTTTATTTAGTACTGTTCTGAATAAGATATTTGACATAAAATATGTTTAAATATAGTCCAAAAGTCAAAAAATAGCTGAATTTATAAAAATGACCCCACTCAGAAGTCCATGTACCCTTGATTCTTAAAGCATTAGTTCACTTCAGAAATACAATTCCCAGATAATTTTATCACCCCCATATCATCCAAATTGTTTATGTCTTGCTTTCTTCAGTTGAAAAGAAATTATTCCACAGTTTTTCTCCATTTAGTGGACTTCAACAGTTACCAATGGGTTGAAGGTCCAAATGTCAGTTTCAGTGCAGCTTCAAAGGGCTCTACACGAGATGAGGAATAAGAGTCTTATCAAGCGAAACGATTGGCCATTTAAAAAAAAAAATATATATAAGTAAAAATGTATTTACTTTTTAACTACAAATGCTCGTCTTGTACAACATTGGAAAGGTCACGGGTGTGGCATAGTCGGAAGTATTGCGGTAGGATTAAAAACTCCATCTCTTTTTCTCCTCCAACTTCAAAATCGAGCTTGCACGATCGCTCGTGACCTTTCCAACTTGATTATGTAATGCGTGGTGCATTGAAGATCTAGTGCAAGTTGAGCATTTGTGGTTAAAAAGTATATTTACTTAATCCTCTTCATACCATGTGAGACATAAGGTAGAGGTTTAAAAGTATAAAAAATGTATTTTTTTTAAAGAAAATGGCCAATTGTTTGGATAGATAAGACCCTTATTCCTCATCTGGGATCGTGTAGAGCCCTTTGAAGCTGCACTGAAAATTACATTTGGACCTTCAATCCGTTGGTAGCCGCTGAAATCCCCTATATGGAGAAAAACCCTGGGATGTTTTCCTCAAAAACCTTAATTTCTCTTCAACTGAAGAAAGCAAGACATGAACATCTTCGATGACATGGAGGTGACTAAATTATCAGGAAATTTTAATTCTGTGAACTAATCCTTTAACACTGTGTCATTACCTGGATGATCCAGAGCGTTTTTTTTTTTTTTGTTTTTGTTTTTTTTTGTGATGGTTGTTCATGAGTCCTTAGTTTGTCCTGAGCAGTTAAATAACGTTCTTTAGAAAAATCCTCGAGGTCCTGCAAATCCCTCTTCTTTTGTTAAAATAATTAACATTTTGCAGATTCTGCAAGGGGTATATAAACTTTTGAGCATGACTGTGTGCATTGAAAAATCATAGTCTTTGTCTTTCAGGAAAAAAAGAGCAAAACGCTTAACTATAACTATAAAGGACAATAAAGGTGTTTTGTTCAATCAAATTTTTACACAGCACAAACAAGCAAACAAACAAATACATAAACATTTTCTCAGTCTTCATTACTATCTTGGTTTTATCAATACAAAATGTCATCAAAGCTCATTTCCACCTTTTTTGTTTGCCAGTTCTTTTTTTTTTTTTTTTTTTTTTGTGAAACTGATGGGACACTTTTAATGCCATGTTGGACCTCATTCATGAATCATAAGTAAGAACGATTTTTTTTTGTTTTGTTTGAATCATTAGGAAAAAACATTCTTTCATGAACGGTCAAGTCGATACTAAATAAGAATTCTGCTCATCTTTCATGAATGAGGCCCAGTGTCTTTCTTCCTTATTTATGGGAAACATAGATGACAAAATATACTGCACTAAATGTAATATTGCTCACTAAAATGCAATTTAACACTGCGAGGCCACAACACAACCTGCAGATTATTGATGTCATTTAAAGTGATGATAAAGCAAAAATGAAAATCACAGCAATAAAATGAAATCTCAGAATCAATGATATATCTCAGAAATCACATATAATTCATCTTTCTTTTTTAATCTATTTACAGTATTTGATCCTGAAAATATTAAACTTTCTTTTCTTCACTCACATTTTAAAAAACAATGAAGAATTGTGTGCTTGTTAATGCGCTCTCTCTCTCTCTCTCTAACCTTTTTTTTTTTTTTTTATAAATAAATATCTCTGCTGCGAGTCCGGGATGTCTTATGGACCTGAAATATCTGTCAAATAACAGTACGCTGTAAGTACAAAGGCTGTGGATTGGGGAGACAATTTGTGATACTGTGATGCAATGAATTCTTCAATAATCAAACTGCAGCATGAGTTCTAGTAGTCTTGTACATGTTTACAAAGCCTTGAGGAGTCCTCATTAGAAAATTTCCAATAGCAACAGGGATATTGCCACATGATTTTGGGGGGTTATTATCGCTTGATGTAGTGTGTGCAAGCAGCAGGGGGTTCAACAGACTGAAATATAGGACAGAACTAGATTAGAAACCAAAACAAAACTCAAAAAAAAATAAATAAATAAATAAATAAATAAAAATATGCAATTTACAGCAACAGCCCAGTTGCACCTGTCACATGTCGTATCACCAGAATATGCATGCTATAGTGTGAATGATACTTACTTTAGATATGCTCATACGTTCTATATCAGTTTTATTTCTTCTTGTTCAGAGTGAATATTGAACAGTCTGCTGAGATATGGCGTTAGCTTGCTATATTTCCAACCTTGTGCTATTTAACCTCAGCATATACTGTAGCTTTTACAGTAAGTTTCCAGCTCACTTACCGGAGAGAAATTGGCAAAGGAAAACAGAAAGTTGTCAATGAAAGGTGAAGCACAGGATAGTCCTTTATTGCTTTTGAGAGGTCACTAATCTGCACTGCAAACAGGCTCTCAGAGTAGCTTTATCCCGGCACTTTCTGTGTGACCTAAAATAAATAAATAAATAAATAAATAACTGTCGATTTTTTTCCTCTTTTTATTTATCTACTTCTCACCACTGCATTTGTGTTGACAGTTAATTTAACCGGATCAAGGAGTCCACTTGCCTTGTCCAAAGAAAGTATGACAAATGGCATGCGGTAAAGCCTTAAGACCATCTTCAGACTGCCCTTGCAAGGCCTCTCGCTGTCCATGGAGATTAACCTTTCCAACACCAGTGACACAATTTCCCATTTTTGTGCAGAGCTCTCAGGAAGGTGTAAGGATCTTGACGTTGACACATGTCCGTGATTGACTTTAAAGAGTGGAACAAGAGCGGACGGTGCTCAATAAACTGTTCTTGTGAAACCACTCGTGAAATCCTCTTGAATTTAAAGTGATTTCATCCCCACTTCAAGTCCATGTCTGCCTTTTGTGTTGAATGTGTATGGAGTCAAATTGATGACATATAGAGTGTAGTTGCAAAAGTACTGCAAAAGATAAAGCTGTATTTAATGCAAAACAGATTCAATTTGGTGTGACCCTTTTTTACTTCCCACTGCTTCTTTTATTCAGCATTTCAAATATGAACTGCAAAATAAAAGTTTAGAGATTCTTCAAATAAATAAATAAATACCTACAATTCATACACCAAGTCTCTAAATAAATAAGTAATATATATCATACAATTCATGCACTACATCTTCTGAATCCATACATATTGGCACATGGGAAAGAAGTTGTAAGTTATAACTTATAATATAATGATTACATATACAGTACAGTGTTTTTACACATGGTCACTGTGAACTGCAAAATAAATGTTTAAAGATTTTTTCAAAGAATGTCTTTGAATGTTTTTCAACACAAAAAAAAAAAAAAAAAAAAAATATGACAGCACAAGGGTTTGGAGCATCCAGAGGGTGAGTAAACGATGACAGAATTCTTGTTTTTGGGTGAACAAACCCTTCAAGGCTACATTTCACATTTTGCAACATATAATAAAAGTGCTGTAAACCCTCCTTGACATGACCTGCTGATGTCATTGTGCAGCAGTTGGGATGACACGCTTTGTCATGCAGCGTGTTTGAGAAGAATAGCTTTTGACAGCCGACAGTGAGATGTGTCTGAGTAATGGTTTGAGCTCAATGTGATTGGGCTGAAAGCCTGCAAATATGATAGACACATGACATGGCTCAAAAATCCCCACACGCAAGAATAAAATGACACATCTAAGGGTCCTCTGCATGTCTAACGTAATAAATGCAGGCCAGGAGCTTCAAGCTCATGTGCTCACTCAAAACGACAAGATGTAGCCAACTAGGACATGCTCCTGGATCAGCATGTTTTGTTTATCTTGGATCAAGTTTCTTATTAAACTTTCACAGCCCTAAACCTCCATATGTAACTCTAACTTACCTCTAAATGCAACTTTAGTTAGTGTGTAACGTTGCTGTTTGAGCATAAACAACATCCGCAAAGTTACGGCACTCCAAGTTCAATGCAATGGGAGATATTTTCTTTGACAGAAATTGCTTTTTAAGAACTACAACAAACGGCCGGAAGGGACTACAACAAGCTTCTTCCTGGGTTGGTGACATCACAAACCCCAACATTTACATAAACCCTGCCCCCGAAAACACACAACAAAGGGGGTGAGGCCATGTTGGGCTGCTTTAGAGAAGAGAAGAGAAGAGAAGAGAAGAGAAGAGAAGAGAAGAGAAGAGAAGAGAAGAGAAGAGAAGAGAAGAGAAGAGAAGAGAAGAGAAGAGAAGAGAAGAGAAGAGAAGAGAAGAGAAGAGAAGAGGGTAACACTTTATTTTAAGGTCTTTTAACTAGTTGCTTATTGGCATGCATATTACTAGAATACTGGCTGTTTATTAGTACTTATTAATGTTAATGCATTATTCTGCATGACCTTATTCTACATTGTTAATCCTACCCAATACCCAAACTTAACAACTACCTTATTAACTATTAATAAGCAGTAAATTAGGAGTTTATTGAAGGAAAAGTTTTAGTTAATAGTTAATATGTGTTCCCTATACTAAAGTGATACTGAGAAGAGTTATTGTAGAGTGTTGTTGCCATGCCGCCAGAATGCTTCACAAAATGGGGTCAATTCAATGCTGGATTTGCACAAAAGATTAACATGACGGCACATGCTATCCGATGATTGAGTCAACTCCACAGCAACTACATAAATGTATCCACTAACCATTCAGAAATGTCTAGTTTCATTCTAAAAGTTGTAACTTCTTCCTGAGTCTCTCCATCAGTGTCGACTCCGGTTTGAACAATGTAAGGCTAAACACCAACACTGACAATCCTCATTTTGGCTGCGTGAGATTATCCAGTTTTGTTGTTGTTGAGCAAACGAAGCGTGAGCTGTTAAAGCTCCACCCTCTTCTGGAAAGTGGGCCAGGAGAAGCAGCTCATTTGCATTTAAAGGGACACACATAAAAACTGTGTGTTTTTGCTCACACTCAAATAAGGGCAAATTTGACAAGCTATAATAAATGATATGTGGGGTATTTTGAGCTGAAACACATTCTGGGGACACCAAAGACTTATATTACATCTTGTGAAAGGGGCATTATAGGTCCCCTTTAAGAACTGTTTACTAAAAGATTATTTGGGGAACAGAAGATGTTTCTATGGCATTACCTTTTTGTAACCTTTATTCAATGTCTTCAATGTCTTATTTAATCGATTTAATGCATCCTTGCTGAATACAAGTATTATAATTTCTTAAAAAAAAAACAAAAAACAAAACAAAAAAAAAAACACACACACTCTCATCCTAAACATTTGATTGCATTTTTAATTACACATGAAGCATGAATAGCAGGTTTTCTCCAGATCTATTATAACTCCATGATTGAAGCTCTTAAACCAAACCCTTAAAATCTTTTTGGTTCATGGAAATGCAGGTCCAGCAAACATTTTGTTTAAGTCTTTTAAATGTAACTGATTTACATGAAAAAATAAACAACTATTTATGTCAGTGAAGTTTAATAAGCAAAATTAAGCCCATGTTGCACTACTAACTAAACTAACATCTCAATATTCATCACAACTCTGAATTGATGCAATGGAAATGAAACCATCAATCCATCTACTTCCATTATCTCTCTCTATAGTAAAATAAGCCAACCCAGATGGCAAAACGACATGAGTGAGGATCTGTTCCAAATCTATCTGAAAATCTGGTTTGAAGCAAGCAAACTTATTCAAACTGGCATGGATTTGCACAGCAGCCCAAACCTGGCAGTGATCTGGACTCCTGATGCAGGCACAACGTTATTTCTTTCTGTAGTTGTTTTCGAAACAGTTGGCATGACAAATGCTACTTCAAAATTACAATTTCAGAAACATTACACCCAGATCCTGGGATAAGACAAAATAAATACAGTAAGGAGTTCACATATGTTTTCTTTGTTTTCTAAGTCACCATTTTCTAACCTACATTAATGGTGCATTTTTGTCTTTATTAATATAAATAAATATCTTCACCTGAGATTAAGCATACTTTACAGTGAACAATTGAATACAACTCACTTTATCTCTGCCAGCCACCTTTTACTGGACACTTTAGCTAGTAAATCATGACTGACAGCAAATAGACCAGACTATAGTGCTGTAAGTCATTCTGCAAAACTACGCTGAAGAAATCTGACCTTCTGACAGCAGCAGGTTCCAACCTCACACAAAGATGCTATTTGGAAACCAAAACTTGATTGGAGCTGAAGATTTGAAGGCTGGAAATCAGAAATTCATCTAGCTGATTATTCTAGATTTTTCTCCCACCAAGACAATCAGTTAGGGGTCTTTTAACAGGTGCTAGTCTTCAGTAATAAGACTGTTGCACCTGCTATCAGACACGGGACCCTCATCAGATCAGGCATGGAGTCTTTCAGTGTGATGAAGCGCCTGAGGGGGCCTAAGACTGTTCGTATCGATTCTGCCTTCATTATCTGCTTTCTTTCTCTTTTAACAAGAGTTCTTAAGAATGTACAGTTATTCTATTGTATGTCAAGGCTAAGAGTCAAGTAAACTGATTAAGCAGGAGAGACAGCTGATAGTCAAAAGTATCAATATAATTACCAGTTACACTTTATTTTAAGGTGTTCTTGTTACAGTGTAATTATACAATTGAATGCTGGGTAACAGTAATGAACTACATGTACTTACTATATAATTAAGGTTAGGGTTAAGGTTTGGTTTAGGATTAGTTGCATATATATATATATATATATATATATATATATATATATATATATATATATATATATATATATATATATATATATATATATATATATATATATATATATAACATATATTCATGTAATAAATTACATTATTTTAAAAGATTAGATTGTGGTGCGGTGAGGTACAATTTCAGTGAACAATGTGTATTATCTCATTATAGTAATATACATGGAAATGACAGAGATGTGAATTCTACAACTTTACAATGAGATAGTACAGGAGATTCAAAGTCAATATCATCATGAGATATTGTTCCTGAATTACCATTTCTCGAAATGAGGTTAAACAGTGTTTGCAGTGATTTAACTCAGTACAGTGAATTACAGTGCAGAACTCCTCCCCTTCCATTCTTACCTCTGATTACATTATTCATCAGATGTGATTAGACCTTCGTGTGTAACTCCGAGAGAATTTATAATCGAATGGAGGACATGTTTCTTTTCAGAAACACAGTTACTGCGGAGAGAAATCAATCTAGTCTTCATAAATGAATCAGCACTAATGATGCACAGCATCTCACATTTGTCTAACAACCCACTGCCATGCATCAATGCCCGACCAATGGAGGAAAACACCCCCGTCTGCAGATAATAATTGTCACCCTTCATTGGTTGGACTCCACGAAAAAGCAGTTAATGGTCTTTGGTACATACAGTGATTTCGTTAATTTTTTAAAATGACTACATACAATGAAAACAGTTATTGGTAATGTGAGATCATTGATATGTCTGTCTGTCTATAAAGAATTAAACACAAACTTACCACATTATCTACTAGTAGTCTAATTCCATCTATTACTGTACTCAAGATAACTGCTTTCCAGGTTATTGCGTAATGTCCCCACAAAGGTTATAGTAATTTTTGACCTTGTGGTGACATTTTTTGCTTTGGTTCCCATGAGGAACAGAGCTTATAAATCAAACTAAGTGATGTTTTTTTTTTTTTTTTTTTTTTTTTGAAAATTGTATATTGTAGTGTGTATTCAGGTTTCAGGCCACACCACCTATTATTAGGACATGCTGATGCCTTTGTAATTCAAAATGCTAAGTAAACATAATTAAAAATTTAAAAGTGCAGGGTAGGTTTAGAGTTAAGGGCTAGAAAATGTCATTAGCTCAGTATAAAAATCATCACACCTATGGAATGTTTTGTGTGTGTGTGTGTGCTTTTGTTTATATTACATTGTGGGGACCAAATGTCCCCACAATGTAATATAAACCTGAGTTCAGCTACATCGTGGGGACCAGCCACCGGTCCCCACAATGTAAATTAATTAATAAAAATACTAAATTATGTTTTTGTGAGAAAATAAAGGTGTGCACAGTTTCCTGTGGTGGTTAGGTTTAGGGTTAGGGGTAGGGTAGGGGGATAGAAAGTACGGTTTGTACACTATAAAATGCATTGCGGCCTAATCCCCACAATTCACAAAAACAAATGTGTGTTTGTGTGTGTGTGCGCGCGTTGTGTGGTTCAGTTAAACTCTACATCTCAAAGATGCTAATATCCAAAATCCTTGTCCTGGTGGGGACATTTATGGGTTCTCATGAAGAAAGCAGCTTATAAGTCACACTAAGTGATGGTTTTGGAAAATGTAAAAATGCAGAAAGTTTTCTGTGATGGGTAGGCTTAGGGGTAATGGACTAAATATACAGTTTGTCTAGTATAAAAATCATTATGTCTATGGAAAATCCCCATACAATATGTGTAAGTCCCCATGTATATGTGTGTGTGTGTGTGTGTGTGTGTGTTTTATTCCCTGTGATATTTGATGTGAAATAAGACAAACACCATGTTCTTGACATTTTTCAAGAGACACTCTCATACTGTATGTCCACTATATCATAAGAGATATCATTGTACTTCAGTGCATCATATTTTCTGTCTGTATACTTGATTCAGAGTGTAGATAAAATATAATAGAGTATCAGGACAACATGTCTTTGATTCAATGAAGAATGTGAAGCAAAGAAAGAAGGCTGAGTGAGATAAAAACATCTCGAGCACACTGATAGTAGAAGTGCACTGGGGTCCCTAAGGGGGATGCAGACAGTGGGCCTGTGGTTACAGAGAGTGCATGTCTACTACTAATGCTTACATTTTTATTTTTATTTTTTGGTGCAAAAGCAGAAGCAGAAAAGCTGATCAAGCTCTGCAGAATAGTGTCCAACTTGTACCGTCTCAGTAGAGTCTATCTGACATGGCCTCCATCTCCCAACGGAACAGCCTCAAACGTCTCTGAGCATGAGGGTGCTTTGAGATAATACATGTGAATAGATATTACAGGGTAAGAACTAATAGGAAGCTGCCCACTTCGTCCCTAAAGATCTGCAGGTAGAGAACGCACCACTGGCTGTTTGATGTAAAGTCGTGCAGAGGGTCTGCAGCATCTAATATTCAGTTTGTTGATCTTCCTTTTAGCTCATAGTGATGTAAGAATTCTTATTTGATCTTTAATGCTTGGGCTATATATAGAGCGCAAAAGTGACGTTTGTTCCAGAAGTACTTTTTCCATTTATTTTCCCCATGGTAATTTCTGAACACTGCTTAATGAAGTCATTAACCATAAAATGCATCACATTGTTCCACAAAATATTAAGCAACACATCAATAAGAAGAAGAAACTAATGATTTCAAAGCAAATTCAATTTTAAAATATATTCAAATATATCCAATTTGCTGTAAATTTGATCAATAAATGTACACAGAAAAATCCCCAGAGTTAAATCAACTCTGCTCAGAGAACATATGGTCCCTCTCTATATAGTGTTAAAGTAACACTGAAGCAGAGTTAAAGTCAATGAGATAATGCTGTTTGTGGACTTGTTTAATCAGACCTTGAGAGATTTAATGTCTTTTATCTTCAGTTGATTTCATCTAAGGCTGTGGCTGCAAGTCCTTGTAGTTATTGTGTTTCTTTTCGGTGATTATGCTTGTTAACAGCAGGTGTTCATCACTAATGCTCAAGTGTAACTTAATCGTTTAATTATCTCATTAACTTTAACTCTGCTTCAGTGTTACTTTAACACTATATAGAGGGACCATATGTAATCTGAGCAGTGTTGATTTAACTCTGGGGAATTTGCAGTCTAGTCTAGGTGAGCATTAAATTTTAAACGGTACAGTATGTAAATAAAATAATATCCTCAAAGCTCACGATAGGTCTGTCTTGAATGGTTTCTAAGTTATCGTTGAAAACAAATTCATCTGTAGAGAAAACTGAATGTGATTTTTACATCCGGGAACCACGCAGTTACCCTCCATTACAGTTTTATGTTAAATAAATGTTCCAGTTTCAGACTGCAATTGAGTTACACAAGGTAAAAATAACTGCTGTATGATCTCATTTGAGAGACTGAGATATGATGCGACTTGAAGTTGGATGCTGGTAGTAATGATGTCTATAGCATTACGGCCCCGGGGTTTATCTGCATTTATGCATGGTTATGCATTTATCTTTAGAGATGGAAACTGCTCTGCTATTATGTTACACAAATGATTAATGCACTTTTTGAGAGGCAATGTGCACTCTTTCTCTCGATGGTACTATCAATATCTGCATTATTACAATACAGCCACAATACAGCCATAATAAGAATGAGTAATTTATAATAATCCATCAGTGCTTGACCTTTACAAGGGGGAGAGGGAGAACAAGCGAAAGAGAGAGAGACTCAGGGCAAAGAATGACACTAGTCTTAATATCAAATTCACTTCAATTAACTTTGTTAATCATAGAGGGCGGTTTGATGGAAGATATACAAGCCACAAATAGTACAAGACCTACAATGGCATCAATGATCCTACAAGACAAGCATTAACAGAAACAAACTCTTTTTCCAGCGGCCTGTGTCTGTGTTCGACTATGTATCATCACTAATGGGCCAAAGCAAAACTAATGATTTATGATTTTGTCTAATTCCTCTAAATGTTCCACATGCAAGATCCCTTTAGGTGCATTAAATCAACCACAATATATATCTGTCTGTCTGTCTGTCTGTCACAATTAATCGAACCTAACATTAAAATTTCCTTTTATATTTTAATTTTCACATTGAATCTCCAAATTAATGTAGAAACAACAAAAACAAGATATTTTTCCATTCTTATGGGATATTTAACTCTTCACGTGTCAGTCAAAAATGACTTTTTTTGTGTATTTCAATTAAATTAATGTACCATATTTTAGTTCAATAATATTTTGTACTTTTAGAGGATTTTATGGTACTAAATTATATTTACACTGTAGTTATAATCCATTTATTTACTTTATGAGCATAGACATAAATATGATTTCCAACTTAAACTGTCATAAATTTTGATTAATTAATTGTGATCTCTTAATTGTCATCTCTTTTTTCAAAGGTGACACTTGGGAAATTATTGCTGAAATGAAAAAAAAAAAAGTTTTAAGAATTAAAACATAAAAAGTTACAGAATTTTACGTTTATTGTAATGAAAAATGCACAAAAATACTATTTTCTTTTTTTCAGGACCATTTAACCTTTTTTAATCAAAAACCTTTACCGAGTTTCATTCTATTCTGATAAAAAAAAAAAAAAAAAAAAAAAAAAAGAGCACCAGTCAATACCAATACTCGTACTCATGTCTATATTAAATGGATTTTTTCCCCTCACTCTTTAGGAATAAAATGAGTAGCCATTCAGTATAATTGAAAGCCATCATTTGTAACATTTAAAATATTTTATCAACTTTTAATTTAAGTGCTTAAACTTAAAACAATCTTTACATAAACCGATTATAATATACAGCTTTGTCGATGGCCATTCAACAGTCTCAGACTCTAACCTTTATCCGGCCTCGGAGATTGTGAGTGGATTGATTCAGACTCTATTATTTTGACAGGACATCAGTCCAGAACTAGACCAAAAAAAAAAAAAAAAAAAGAGAGGCTTAGAGGGAGAGCAGTGAGACATAAAGAGTGAATAGAAAAGAAGACGACCTCAGTGAAAGTGTAAAAGAACTGGCAAAATATATATATATATATATATATATATATATATATATATATATATATATATATATATAATATATATAATATATATATATATATATATATATATATATATATATATATATAGAGAGAGAGAGAGAGAGAGAGAGAGAGGCTCGCTCACTCCTGCAGGTGCAGAGCATCTTCCCCATAAACGAAATGGAAGGAGGGAGAAAGAAAGACCTTTCAGCAAGAGCAGTGAGAGAGAAAGACCTTGGCTCCCCTTGAAGAGTCCATAAAACCCCCTGTCTCAGAGAAAAGATTGGATGTGGCGCCATGTCTGGATGCATGGCCTCTCCGATAACAGGCTAGTTTCCCTTCGTCAAATCCACACCATGAAGGAAATGAAGGAGGGGATAAAAAAACAGAATGTCCTGTGACCTCATGTTCCATCGCAGATTGAGTTGTGCGCCAAGGAAAAGAGGCACAGCGAACCCAAGAACATAGAAGTGTTGCTATCAAAGCCTGGCCTGAATTCCACTCAACATCGAATGGGTCTTCACAGCAGTATTGACTTAACCGCTGCAGCAGAAACAAACAACGGTAGATAAAGGTATTAGTTCCACTTGCCTGCCACAATTTCTCCACTCTTCTTAAAGGGAGAGACATGATACGGACAAAGGCTCGGTGTAAAACGACGACTGCCAGTTGAGCGGATCTGTTGTTCAGAAAAACCTTCATGACAGATTACAATTAACTTATAGATCAATGATAAAACATAACCGGCAATGCAATGAAGCGTACACGGACTGACGCTTGTGCAGTCTGGAAACCAAACATACATATTTTATTGACTTTCAATTGCAAAATGCTCACTAATAGCCAGATCAGTTTCACAAGGCTAGGGTTTGTCAGCCGAGGTGAAATTGAAAGTAATAAGCCAAATCAAGTGTCAAACTAAATCAATATGGGGTTTACGAGAAATCAACAACTCAAAACGAAATATGAGGGTGTTTCCAATAAGGTAACAAGACCTTTCATGTGAGAATATCTACATAATTGAAATATCCTGACATTTTATATTTGGATATTTTACCTGAAAAAAAAAATGAATACACTAGAGCTGCAAGATTAATCATTAAGGAACTCATTCCTAAATGACAATGATTCACCTGTATCTATTAAACCTTTGACAAATTCGCACTGGATCATTCAAATCTGTGTCGGCGCTGCCGCTGAGCCAGAGAGAGCAGTTGTCATTTATAGGCTAGGGAAGAAACAGCTTCAAAACAGTCAACCACACAGAAGCATTATTTCTGTGTTACAAATATTCATATTAACAGAAGTACTGGGATAAATGTTTATAGTTTGGATATAAACACTGATGTCTAGGGAAGCGATGAAAATAGGGTAAATCGCCTTTTGAAAGTAACATGGTGCATCAAATATCGATTGTTTCAAACACATTGTTACACCACTAGTTTTCGACAAGAGACTGTTAAAAAAATGTATTTGTCATTGAATCGTTCATTCAAGAGATTTGTTTAAAAAATGCTGATTCATCTAGTAATAAAACAAGTGAAGTATACAGTGGTGGTCAGAATTATTGGCACCCTTGGTAAATATGATCAAAGATGACTGTAAAAATAATAATGCATTGTTTATCCTTTTGATCTTTAATTATTAAAATTAGCAAAAGTCCAACCTTTCATTGAAGAAAAAGAATTGAAAGTGGGGGGAAAGTCACATTATGAAATAAATGTTTATCTACAAAACACATTGGCCACAATTATTGCCACCCTGTTACAGTAGACGGAGGACAGACACAGGTATCACTTAACACAGTCTTTATTTTGACCACAGGAGAGCAAGGAGAATGAAACAGGTGAGTGAACTGGTAGTAGAATGACTTGAACTGGGAATACTTGGAATAGTTACTGTCCTTTTCTTTGCAGGGAGTTAGACGCTGGAGACTGGAGATCGTTGGAGCACTCGGAAGCTGACGGGAACACACTCACGAGGCAGACGAAGAACACAATGGGAATCGACACGATGGAGACAGGTAGGTATGCGAAGGGGAGTCCTTGAGGTAAGCATAAACTGGTATGGTATGCAAACGAGACCGGACGTGGAGTGCTGTGAGTGTGTGTGTTTTATGGAGCTGCTGATGAGGGGAGTGATGAGGTGCAGGTGGCGGTGATTAGTATTCTGGAGATGGTGCGCGCTGTGATTGGGTGACGTTGGAACCTGACGTGTCTGTGACACACCCTTTTATTCAATAATTTTTGCAACCTCCTTTTGCCAAGATAACAGCTCTGAGTCTTCTTCTATAATGCCTGATGAGTTTGGAGAACACCTGACAAGAGATCCGAGACCATTCCTTCATGCAGAATCTCAACAGATCCTTCAGATTCCCACATCCGTGTTGGTGCTTCTTCTCTTCAGTTCACTCCACTCATTTTCTTTAGGGTTCAGGTCAGGGGACTGGGATGGCCATGGCAGAAGCTTCATTTTGGTATCAGTGACACATTTTTGTGTTGGTTTTGATGTTTGTTTTGGATCATTGTCCTGATGGAAGATCCAACCATGGCCCATTGTTGGATTTCTAGCACAAGTGGACAAGTTTTGAATTTTTATCTGTTGGTATTTGATAGAATCAATGATACCAATGTATCTGAACAAGATGTCCAGGACATCCAGCAGAAAAAATAGGCCCACAACATTAAAGATCCAGCAGTATATTTAACCGTGGGCATGGGGTACTTTTTATTCATGTGTGCACCAAACCCATCTGGTGGGTTTGCTGCCAAAAAGCTCTTTTTTTAGTTTCATCTGACCATAGAAGCCGGTCCGTTTGAAGTTCCAGTCTTGACTGACAACTGAATATGCTGGAGATTGTTTCTGGATGAGAACAGAGGATTTTTCTTAAAACCCTCCTGAACATCTTGTGGGGATGTAGGTGCTGTTTGATAAATATTTTTTAGGCTTTCTGAGACTCAAGACTCAACTAATCTCTGCAATTCTCCAACTGTGATCCTTGGAGAGTCTTTGGCCACTCAAACTTTCCTCCTCACCATGCATTACTACGATTTAGACACTCGTCCTCTTCCAGGCAGATTTGTAACATCTTTAGTTAATTGGAACTTGGGGATTTTCAGTGCTTTAGCTATTTTTTTTTTTTACAGCCATTTTCTATTTTGTGAAGCTCAACAATCTCTTGCTGCACATCAGAACTATGTTGTTTGGTTTTACTCATTGTGATGAATGTTTAAGGGAATTTGGCCTTTGTGTTTCCTCATGTTTATACTCCCGCAGAACAGGAAGTCTCGGCTGGACAATTTCATGTTCATGATCACCCTGTTGTGCTAAAAAAATGGGAATATGAATGGGAATATACTTCAGAGATATTTTACTCATAAAATACTCTAGGGGTGCCAATAGTTGTGGCCAAAGTGTTTTGGAGAAAAACATTTATTTCATAATCTGATTTCCCCCCCACTTTCAATTATTTTCCTTCAATGAAATGTTAGATTTTTGCTAATTTTATGAATTAAAGATCAAAAGGATAAACAATTCAGATTTATTTTTACAGTCATTTTTGATTATATTTACCAAGGGTGCCAATAATTCTGACCACCACTGTATATGAGTGAGTCATTGAATCATTCATTCAAACCGATTTTTTAAAAAGAATTCATTCAGATTCATTAAACATTTTAAATACACTGCAGCAATTGACATTTGTTATTTTGTTTAGCTGTCTGTTCAGAATCATGTGAGAATCGTGATCTCTGAATCATGATTCTCAATTTATCCAGAACCATGCAGCTCTAATTACCATGTACAACAGAAAAAGCATATGAATCCATTTTGTTTTGTTTTTTTAGCTAATGTCATCATGATCATGTGCATGTTCCCCTTTTGACCCCGAGCTTGACCATCCAAAAGTAATTTGTTGATTCACTCTTGGCCTGCATCAATCAATCAGGCGCTCTGAACATCCAAATCCTGTATATATCCAAGTTGTTGTGTTTTGGAAATGCAGGCTTTCTAATCAACTCTTAACTCCCTGATGAGATGACAACTGTTCTGAACTCTTCTGAACTCTGCTTTTATGAGACTAATATACATGCTTCCAATTTATATGTAGATGAAGGCAATGTAGGCAGCAATGTACAACGGACATGTTTTTCAGGCCCTATTTCATACTTGACTGGGGAACTCAAAGTGAGAGATTATACAGAGAGGTCAATGAAGGCTAAATATAAGAGACCTTGAGTGAAAGAAGCAAGCCTTTTTAGCTAATTTATTTGGCGCCCTACTTTATGACTTTATTTTTGCATGTCCTTTAGAAAATGCAGAAGGCCAAAGGTTGAGATGTAGAGTACTGTGTGATGCATATTACTGGGTCGTAAATCAGGTAACTCTTGCTTAATCCTCTGAATACATTTATTAGTTGTTCAACCTTGCATTCAAATGATGTCTTGTTCCATTTTTAAGTGTTATCATTAGTATCTCTATTGATACATCAATGTGCATCTTTTTTTTTTTTTTTTTTTTTTTTTTTTTAATATTGATGTTTTAACTTGTCAGATGAGATCTCACAATGTCTTAAACTGTTCACGTTTGCCAAGATACCAAATCAGAAATCTCAAAATGAACACCAACATTTCCCATCACATTCTTACAAGCCAAATCACTATTGGTGATTCCATTGGCCATCTTTTGCATACGGGAGAGACTGTTCATGAATTTTCTTGGCGTTTTTTTTTTTTTTTTTTTTTTTTTTTCCATTCGGATGTGTGCACTCAGAAAACCTAAATATATCAGATGTTTAAACTGTTATGGCTTTAAATTGCATGCAAATAATAAACTTTCATGATAATAAAGAACTGCAATGTCATGTGAGCATGGCAGTGATAGAGATGATAATCAAAACCAAACAGATGTTTTGTTTGTTTTTTTCCAGAGTATCCGAGGAATGAGTTGTACAGGAAAGCAGGGTGGTTCTTCTGGAAAGCAAAAGTTCTTCTGGAAAATGGGGTAGGGAGCAGCTGCTCATTTGCATTTAAAGATACATACACAAAAAACAGCATTTTTTTTTTTTTTTTTTCTTCCACTCATTAGCTGACATTTACAACATGGTATAATAAATGATATGTGGGGTATTTTGAGCTGAAACTTCACAGACATATTCTGGGGACACCTTGAATATGGTGTAAAAAAGGGTATAATAGATTCCCTTTAAAGCGGCAGACAACAAAACCGCTTAGAAGAAAAAGAACAATATCATCTGCTGGTGTGAACACTAATATAGCTATCGTTCTTAGTATGAAAGGGCCTTAAGCCCTTAAGTTGTCTGAGAGGCAGCTTTCTGTTTGCATGCTTCAAGTGTGACATGGCGTTCTAAAAAAGTTATATAAGTTCAACTTAAAAAACAAAAACAAAAACAAAAAAAAACATAGCTCTAGACCATCTGTTTCTTTTTGTTCTTTTTTTTCTTTCTTTTCTCTCCATTACTGTGTCTTGTGTTTTTAATGCTAAGTGTTGTCAACAATATTTTGATATGGTTACTATACTTTGTTGGTTACTATACTTCTTTTCTGCAGTATCGATACACCGATACCAGCTGCGTGTTCTAGTTCTCTCTTCTCCCCGAAGGGTCACAAACCCGGATAACTGTAAGCATTAATCTGCTTTTAAATTTCACAATGAAAACCATCTAATGTTATTTTACATTTGATTATTTTCTTTTTTTTTTTCAAGTATTTCTTAACTGAATACTACTGTTAGACTCACTTGAAAAAAAAGACATGTCTATTTATTTTGTATCTTTATCTCTATATGCTAATAGCAAATTATCTGTATAGTGGCGTAAATGGCAGTTTTCCCTGTGGTATCGAAAATGGTATCAAATATCGATATTTTTCAAGGTATCATAATGAAGTTGAAAAATTTCAGTATCGCGACAACACTAGTGTGAACCATTAGCGCAACTGTCAAACACACCCATTTAGCACATGTATACATTGAAAAATAATGGAAAAGAAGTGAAATGGAAAAATATATTCTGTCTGTATGGCACCTTAGCAACCACATACCAACACACTGAAATCACCATATTCTTTTACTTTCTGTAAGTAGCCACATATTTTATTGCTCCATTCCGCTAAAAAAGTCAGCATATGGTTAATGCATATTCTACCATCTTATTATAACCTATATTTATGTTTTAAAGTCATGAAATAACGTATAACTGTTGTTACCAATCAAAAGAGTGTTCATTTAAATTCAGTGTGTGATGTTTTTACACCATTTCTCCTATTTCCCTTAAGCAAAAAATCTTTTTTTTTTTTTTTTTTTATTAACGACTACAGCCAACCCATCCCTAAACCTACCCTTAGTGATTTATAGTGCATATACTCTTTATGAGCACATGTGTTCCCTTGGATCGCACCCACGATCGCATGATCACACGATTGTATATTGTTCTTGCAATGCTCTGCCAACTGAGCTACACGAAACCCGAAATAAGACACAGATAAAAGGGAACAATGCATTAAAATGAAAGTGTCCTGTTGTGGATAGGGGTACAACTTTAGTAAACGCTCCTATGAGTCGATTTCAGGGAAGTGACAAACAACCTATATGGGCATATTGGTTGGAGAACATGTTGCATATTATATGGGG
Source organism: Chanodichthys erythropterus (assembly GCF_024489055.1). Lineage (NCBI taxonomy): Eukaryota > Metazoa > Chordata > Actinopteri > Cypriniformes > Xenocyprididae > Chanodichthys > Chanodichthys erythropterus. The sequence continues at coordinate 6,905,690 of NC_090232.1, read as the reverse complement.
TAAGCTTATTTCAAGGCATATTAGGTGAAACATCTGAGAAAGAGCAATATTTCTCTGGGTTTGACCTTTTTAGCACTGCCTTTATCTTCTTTATAAGAGACCTTCCTCAAAGTTGTTTATTATTGAATTATTAAATACACAACATGTTTATGGCATTCTATTTTATCTCTTTACTATGCATATACGATATTTGTTTCCAACCATACCGTTATCAAAAGGATGCAAATTCATTCAGTCCAGTTCAGGTCACCTGTGCATCTTATCAGAAGCATGACCTTGTGAGGGCAGTGTTTTAGTATTAACAGCATGCACAGTGATGGAAGCTGGTTTACAGTGCTAAGCCTGATCAAATTTTAATGAAGTCCTAAACAAAAGCAAAACAAACTCCTTAAAGATCAGTTCAGGGGGAAACAGAGGTGACTATCTTTTCCTTGACAATATCCTGGGGGAAAAAAAATCCAAAAAGAATTAAGAAATCAACATTCGCTTTTGTCACAACTAGCACAAAAGAAAGAAAGAAAGCCTAGCAAATTAGCGAGGCACACACAGCGGGAGATTGCAAAGCCCCTTCTGTCTGCCTCGAGACAAGAGGAGATTTTATTTTATTTTGATTCGAGGACACAGGCTGTGTCCTTTGACGTCAATTCAATCATTAAGCCAAGTCTTAATGTCACATGAAGGTCAGGTCTAAACATATAGGGGTTATGTGACCTATTACTCAGGACGTCACTTAAATAGGGAGAAACTATATTTGAAGTCAATTATAGGGCTGCCATTTGACAATATCGGTATCATTTGTGGGAAACGCAGGGAGGTTAATGAAATGACCCATTGGAAAAGGTTGCTCATGAGACTCAGTAGAGCGCTCAGCTGTGATTCAACTGATGTATCAACTTTTCTGAGATGTTTCTCCTAAAATTCCTTGGGAGAAACAAGTAGACAGTTACAAGTCAACAGACATACAGTAAGAGTAAAGAGTTTTAAAATAATGCAGACAGATCTGAACTGAAAAACAAAAACAAAAACAAAAAAAAAAACACTACTTTTGTACATGACCAACTTTGCTGGTCATGTACATCTGGAAGCTTGTTTCCGCCACTGAATTGCAAATTTTTATCTCACAATTCTGACTTTTTTTCCACAATTGTCAGTTATAAAGTCAAAATTGCTTGATAAAGATGCAATTGTGTGTTATGAAGTTAGAATTGTGAGATAAAAAACTTTATAATTCAATCTCTCAGAAGTCTGAGAAATGAAGACAGAGTTGCAAGATATACTGTAAACTCCAATTGCGAGAAAAGTCAGAATTGTGAGTTTATATCTCACAATTTAGAGAAAAACAGTCAGAACTGCTAGATGTAAACTTGCATTTTTGAAAAAAAGTCAGAATTAGGAGATAAAAAGTCGCAATTATCTTTAAAAAAATATATATATATTCCGTGGTTGAAACAAGCATAAATATTTTTAACCCTATAACTGTATCATATTTGATGCACAAATTTAGGCCTCTAAATAATCAACATGATCAAAAGTTTTCTGAAAACCTGTTGTACACAATCTTCTCCCTGCCTTCTGTTGTTTGATTGATAATTTATACTTTTTAGCAAGTAAAAGACTCAATTGTAAAATTGTCCCCCCTTCCCCCTTACTAATCTTTATTAAGTCAACATAAGAATAACTTCAGCAAGATGAACACCTGCTAAACTGAAGCAACTTAAGTTTACTAAAAGTAACATTATAAACAATATCTCAATGAACACAAACACAATTTCCAAAATGCTGACAAGACTAAGTTTAATATAACATCTGTTTAACTTATAACATGAAAGTATATACAGTTTATGAGCAATATCACACTCGTAGCCAATCAGCACGGCTGTGATTCGTCCGTAGGCATGAGCCCCCAGGCTGAGTGCCGTAGGTAATCACAGCATGCTGATATACAGCCATATCTCACGGCTACGAGTGTGATATTGCGTTTATACAACAGTTCAACGGCACGAGTGTGTAAATAAATAAGAACAACAATGGAGTGTCTTTAAAAACCTCTTTTGTGCAGCACTACTTCCTTCCTTCTTTCTTTCTCTCTCTTTCTTTCTTTCTTTCTTTCTTTCTTTCTTTCTTTCTTTCTTTCTTTCTTTCTTTCTTTCTTTCTTTCTTTACATGAGAAGGCAAAAGACTTAGAGTAGCATTCAACCTGTCAATAACTGCCTTTATTACTGCAAAATGACTTGAATTGCAAAGTAAGTGTCATGTGGAATACAGTAAATATACTGAACTGTAGAAAAAACAATGTTCTCTGTTTACTCAGATCAATAATACCTCTGAATTGTGTTTTGATGAATATTTTATGTATTTCTGGTGTCTAGCAGATGCAATGTTCTAATTGTCTAAATCTGTAACCAACTATAAAGCACATATTCAACTACAAATTTGGTGCTAGCTCATCAAGTATGGTTTAACAAATGTTAAAAAGACTGAAAAAGGAGTTATGTCATATGCTAGATACATCACCATTCTCATTTGAGCTTAAACAGAGAAAGAGTCCTACAGTCATACAATATTATCTCACAACTGTACCAATATTTTATCTATAAAATATTGTTTTAGTGATACTCCCAAATGGAGAAAAAAAAAAAAAAAAAAAAAAAAACATGATCACAGACTAGTGGATTCAGTCCATCTGGAAGGTTTTACAAAAAGAGAGCCAATTATTCTTTTGAATAATATAATTTTGAATGTGTTGTAATTACATCTTCAAGCCAATTACCATAATTAGTCATCCGTGGATCTAAATGCAATGAGCAATAAATGAATTTCAGCAAGTGCTGAAATGTAGGTTCAGTCCAACACTGAGCATGTGGGAAATTTATTCTCTCGGTTAAGGAGAAATTATAATCGACTAACAATTTTCTGCTTGAGAGAATTTTGTTTCTAATGTTTCTTACTCCCTCTATTCCCACGGTCAAGTGTTTTGGTTTAGTAATATCAGCTTATTTTTACATTACTTTCATTCAGTTAAGTTCATGTATGTCACTTTTTATTATCATTGTGTGATCAACGTGTAACTTGTAAAAAACGAGACCTTCGCCGACTGTCTAGGTTGTCTATGAAAGCCTGTAGACTAATATTTATGAGAAGGACCGTTATTTTAGCCCGGGAAAATCAAAAGGATGTCTGACACATGAATGAATGCTTAGCCTATATACAATGTTCAGGATAATGTCTAAAAAGCCATTCTGTAATGTCACTGTGTTGTGCAAAGAAAAGGGATTGATTCAAACTATAGACTCACACAGTCTATAGTCTCAAAATATACTGAAATATGAATTTCAGAGCCAGTGTACAGATGCTTTCTTAACTGCTGTTTTCTCACCGCTGTCATTGTTGTTGTGTTTATTTTGCTATTAAGAGGAAAGTGTGCAGCACATACTTACATATTCATCTAAACATCTCTCTCAGCAGTGTAGACAGCGTCTGAATGTTCATTAAAGGGTTACTTCACCCAAAAATTATCCTATAATTTATTCACTCTCAAGACATCCTAAGTGTTTATGACTTTCTTATTTCAGTGAAACTCAATCGAAGTTATATTAAAAAAAATATATATATTTTATGGCTCTTCCGTGCTTTATAATGAATAGTAATCGAAGCCCCAAAAAAGTGCATCCATCCATCATAAAGGGGGTTAATAAAGGCCTTCTGAAGCGAAGCAATGAGTTTTTTATTAACCTCCTGTAGCCATATAGATTACTTTTAGGATGGATGGATGGATGGATGGATGGATGGATAGATGCGCTTATTTGGGTCTTTAAAAATACTGGTTACCATTCAGTCCCATTATAAAGCTGGGAAGAGAAGAAAGTGAGAGTGAGTAAATTATGGGGTAATTTTCATTTTTGGGTGAACTTAACCCTTTAACTGTATGTCACTGCAAAGACATTTCCAACTTTTTACTTCAAAGTAAAAAATAGAAAAGAAATGTATTTATTTCATACTACCATTGCTGTGTATATTGCACTAATATAACAGGTAATTATACTTTTTTCCTGTTTCCATACTTATAAAAACGTTAAACAACGGCTGTTTTTTTAAGCATGAACTCTTTGCCTCCTCAGCCTCTTCTTCCTTCAATGGCAGACTCAGCTCTACAGTTGTCAATAGTCTACAGCACGACAGACACATATTTTATGTTGCATAATTGCAGGCACGAGTAGCTATTCCACAGTGCCTACACTTCAGTCCAGATGATGTATGATTGCACCAAGTGTTTCTCTATATGGAAATATACTATATGTGTGGAATACTTGACTATAGTGCAGATGTGGCTGCCACTGTAATTGTGTGCTGTTTCCATCCCACCCCTGCAGAGCACCTTACAGCATATGAATCCCTTTTCTGAATCCCTTTTTTATCCAAAGCCATCATTATTTATTTTACTATATTCAGCAATATTCTAAAACTTTGACTGTTTTAGCAAGATAACGTACTTTCTGTGTAATTTTCATATGGTTCAGGTTGGGAAGACAATCAAGAGACAATCTATTGGTCTTTGCAATTGACAGTTGTAATGACGCACTTAAGTAAACTCATACTGAACAAACTACGTTTTGATTTGGGAAACAGCAGATGTTCGACTCAAAATAATGTACAACATAAATTAAGAGTATGATTTGCACCCGGCCTATAATAATGAATTTATAAAGTCTTATTATTAACATCCTTTCTCGGAGATTGGTCTTCCCAGAAGCTTTCTAACATCTCTTTGATCCAAAATTCCCAAATCAAATAGCACAGAGACAATTTCCTACCATCTAGGAATTAACAATCTCAAAAAGAAAACTCTCACAACCCCAAGGCTGAACGTGCACATGCTCTAGATTAACCGGAAAAAAAAAGTACTAGTCATAATTGCACTACCTTTCCATAAATAAAGAAATAAAAGCAAACTCAACATCAAAGTGATACACAGAGTGAAGTAATCACTTGGAAATGGAATTGTAATCTCTTAAGGAATGGCAAAGGTAGGTATTTTTAGTCAGTTTTCAATTAAAGTTTTTTTTTTTTTTTTTTTATTCAATTTGCAAATCACCTATGGCTACACTTGATTTGAGCAAATTTAGTTTAGTAGTGACACATGGCTTTCCTTGTGAAACTCTTGCATAATTAAGAAGTATACATAGAAATAAATGACAGCTTGATCGACAACACTCATTCGTGTACATAGATTAGTTTGAAAGTGAAAAAAAGTTCAGCAGTGAAACGTCAAATTGCCATCACATACAAAGTGTTGTGTACAAATCTGGATTTTTTATTTATTTATTTATTTATTTATTTGCATTTGTGACATCACAGCTTATGGGAATGCTCAAAGGTAAATTTAGAAACTCGCTAGCTGACATCTGTTTTGGAGCAAATAGACTGTGCTAATGTGTGTGTTCTAGACTGAGAATTGAGAAGTGTGGGACTTACAGTTTTTTCTGAATGCTTAAACCCTAACCCACAATTTCTAAAACTATTAATACTTATAGCAAAACCACTCACTGAGTTTGCAAAACTAAAAGCACAAACACTGCTTTGCACTCAGTTTGCAATTTTGTAACACACACTTTGCAAAACTCTAGGTACAATCCACTGCACAGCACTCTGTAAACACAACTCACTGCTTTACACTCAATTTCCAAATGATTAACACACTCCTAGCAAAACTATACACGTGTATGGCTATTATTTACACTATTTTGCCAACTGTCTGGCACACTGTCACATGTGAAAACTGTTTTAGATAATTAGTTCACTTTGCAATCAGCCTAAGCACTATAAATAAGCCACAGGTAAGCTGTCCGTGTGGAGTATACCATGGAGGGAGCAGGAAGAGTGAGATGAGTGAGAATTAGAGGAGGCCGAGGAAGAGGATGCAGAGGTAAAGAAGTAGGAGGAAGAGGAGGAGAAAGAGGACGTGGAGGTGAAGAAGTAGGAGGAAGAGGAGGAGAAAGAGGACACGGAGGTGAAGAAGTAGGAGGAAGAGGACGCGGAGGTGAAGAAGTAGGAGGAAGAGGACGCGGAGGTGAAGAAGCGAGAGGGAGAGGACGACAAGGACAAGGAGGGGAAGTTAGAGGAAGAGGACAAGGAGGAGCAAGAGGAGGACGAGGAGGGGGAAGAGGAAGGGTAAGAATAGTAAGAAATAGAATTATTGATGACATCAGAGCTACAATAGTGGACCATGTAATAAACCATGGAATGACCCTGAGGGAAGCTGGCCAACGGGTTCAGCCTAACTTGAGCCACTACACTGTAGCAAGCATCTTAAGGACATTTCGAAATGAAAATCGGAATGAAAAGTTTTGTAGCACTGCCATACTCTAATGACAAACACAACAATACCATACATGTAAAAATACTGAAATTGTTACTTTACTGAATTGCAAGACGTCCACATGCTGGGGGCAGAGGAAGAATGTTCACTGCAGAACAAGAGACCCATATAGTCAATATGGTGATTGCAAATCACCCACCTTTACTATCCATTCTTGAATCCAATTGAAAAGTTCTTCTCTGCCTGACGCTGGAAGGTCTATGACCATCATCTCAATCAACGCATAGCCCTTTTACAGGCAATGGAGGAGGCATGTGGGGATATTGACCAGGCATCATGTCAGGCCTGGATACGGCATTCCAGAAGATATTTTCCCCGGTGCCTTGGACTAGAGGACATTGCATGTGATGTAGATAAAATTTTGACACAAATTGAGAGACGACACAATGTAGATTTTTTTTTTTTTTTTTTTTTTTTTTTTCCTCAGTGAAATTACTATTTTGTGTTTTGTCTTGAAAAAAAAAAAAAAACACACACTTGTTGTTTTGTTTTGATATGTGTAAATAAACACCAGTACTTGAATTTTGGATCCCTGTATGTTTAAAGAACTATGACAAAAGTATGACCTCAAACTGACATAGCTTGTTCACAGAGAAAGCAAAAGCCAGATGTGCTTTTTATTCATACCATCAGTGCGTAGTTGGCGCATTGTGTGCTTATTAATGTGATGGCTTGTGTTAACTGTTTGATACGAAAATACCATTTCTACGATTTCTATTAATTTTTATTTTTTATTTTTTTTCCCTCAAATACACACTGCTCACAATTAATCATACCCTTTTATTCAATTATTTTTGCAACCTCCTTTTGCCAAGATAACAGCTCTGAGACTTCTTCTATAATGCCTGATGAGTTTGGAGAACACCTGAAAGAGATCAGAGATAATTCCTTCATGCAGAATCTCAACAGATCCTTCAGATTCCCACATCCGTGTTGATGCTTCTTCTCTTCAGTTCACTCCACTCATTTTCTTTAGGGTTCAGGTCAGGAGACTGGGATGGTCTTGGCAGAAGCTTCATTTTGTACTTAGGGACCCATTTTTGTGTTGATTTTGATGTTTGTTTTGGATCATTGTCCTGATGGAAAATCCAACCACGGCCCATTATAAGAGTTCTAGCAGAGGCTGTAGGTTTTTATTTTTTTTGCTGTTTGATAGAATCCATGATACCATGTATCTGAACAAGATGTCGTGGATCTCTGGCAGAAAAATAGGCCCACAGCATTAAAGATCCAGCAGTATATTTCATTGTTCACATGGGATACTTTTTATCCCTGTGTGCACCAAATCAATCTTGACAGTGTTTGCTGCACATTTTTTTTTTTTTTCATCTGACCATAGAACCCATCCTGTTTGCAGTTCCAGAAGTGTCAGTTACTTTTTAAACATTCTATGGTCAGGTAAAAACAATGATCCAAAACAAACATCAAAACCAACACAAAAATGTGTCACTGAACACAAAATGAAGCTTCTGCCATGGTCGTCCCAGTCCCCTGACCTGAACCCTAAAGAAGCTGAACTGAAGAGAAGAAGCATCAACACGGATGTGGGAATCCGAAGGATCTGGAGAGATTCTGCATGAAGGAATGGTCTCTGATCTCTTGTCAGGTGTTCTCCAAACTCAACAGGCATTATAGTTGAAGACTCGGAGCTGTTATATTGGCAAAAGGAGGTTGCAAAAAGTATTGAATAAAAGGGTATGATTAATTGTGAGCAATGGTATTAGAGAAAAACATTCATTTCATAATTTGATTTTCCCCCTATTTAAAAATCTTATTCAGTGAACGGTTGGATTTTTGTAATTTTAAAAAAAATAAAAGATCAAAAGGATTAACAATGTAGATTTATTTTCATATATATAAATGACAGAAATCTCTGCAGAGAAGTGAAGCACTGAGCCCACTGAAAGCAGACTTCATACGCAAATTGGACATTTCAGACAGGCGTATTTGATTATTGCCTTACATCATTTAGCTGTAGTGTTTAGACAAATGTTAAATGTTTAAATGTCATATGACAACACAATGGGTCAACTGGGGCACCAGCATGACAATATCTATCACTTAATCTGATGACTAACCATGTGAAGGTGGATGAGGATTCATCAAGCCATATGTTGAGCCTTCAGTTCCCATGGGAACACATGAGATTTAGTCTTCTGTCTTACACCAAGCTTGAGTCTCTGATGTCTGAAACAATAATGTAAATATAACAAGACAAAAGCGATAAAGAGAGCAGAAAGAGTCGAGGCTGAGGAGGTCGATGTGACCTCGCCACATCACAGGCTGATCCATCTAACTTCACCCACTGTGCTTTATCACATCTGAGGAATTCAGGCCTTGGCGAGTATTAAGATGCATTTGAGCAGCAGAGAAAAAATTCTACAGTCAAATCAATCAGATATAAGTAATAAGAAAATATTTCAGAAAGAAGAAAACAACTGAGATATATTATGAATGATCTCTGGAGAACAGATATGTCTGAGAGATAACACACACTGATGGCTTTTATTAATCATTTCTCAACATTACAAATAGGAAGTTGGAGAGTAACTCACATGCTAAAGATTTACTGTAAGAGATTCAGGTTTAGATCTGGTCTGCATCATACTCTCAATCTCATTCTCCTCTTACCTGGTTTTTCTCCAAAGTTAAAAGGCTAAAACAAAAATCTAAAGAAAAACACGTAAAGGAATTAATAGAACAAGATGGATTGCACAGAATATACACTGTAAAAAAAAAAAAAAAAAAAAAATGTTGGATTACTTTAAAAAGTAAGTTATACCTGGTTGCCTTAAAATTGAGCTCATTAAAATTAAAATACAATAAAGGCGATTGTTATCTAAACCACATTAAATAAGTTGATTGACAAAAGAAAAAAAATGTTGTGATAACAAATCATGAAAATATTTTTACAGTGTAGTCTTGCCCTTATACTATCATAGTTGTGAAATACTGTATGTGTTTATGACCCAACATGGTAGTTAAAAAAAAAAAAAAAAAAAAAAAAAACCCTACAGTACATAAAAAAAAAAAAAAAAAAAAAAAAAATCTTTAACCATTGGTAGAACAATTGCAAGAAACTTTGATGTAATTCTAAATGTCTTTAAGAAGAAAGGGCTAGAATCTAGCCATTGTTGTTTGAGCGTATTTAAATTTGTACTATTCTTTTTAATGAGCATGTGAAGGGATATTGGATTTCATAATGTGTGGATTTCTGCTTACTTGTTAGATATGTGCATGGCTAATGACTGGAATTGAGGAATAGCTGAATACAGCAGGAACATCACACACTTTAAAAGGGAAAAAAAAGATAAAAAAAAAAAGACTATGCAGTGAAGATCAAGGTGGTGCCTGAAAATGGGGCAACTTTCAAAAGCCGTGTCAATGTTTAGATGAAAGCCAGGCGATGCCGTTCACCTTTGATATCCAGGCTTGATTTTGACATCCTACCAGAGTTTTTGGACAGATAATGGTGTTTTGCCTGACCACACGCCCAGATGAATTCAGTTACTGTCAAGATGACGTGTATTTCAAATTATTCAGAAAACGTGATGTTCTAATTTTAGAGGATGGAACAAACAACAATAAAATCATTATTGAGACAGCGTGATATCAACAACAGCTTTCTCATATCTTACACAGAAAAACAAAAAACAAACAAACAAAAAAAACCAATCACATTTCTTCACAAAATAATTAGAATAATTTGTCAGCTAGAAATTTTATTTTCAATTCAGTTGGAAAGGCTTTATTGGAATGACAAAGCATACACTATTTAATATAACAGATTGTGAACCACAAAGCCAAATGAGCTTAAATCACTCAGAGCCAAATTATATTCCAAGGAATAGTTCACTTATAAAATACAATTCTGTCCAAACCCTCGTACTGTTATTTATTTATTTTCTGTCAAACGCAAAAAGAAAATTTTATGCAGCTTTTTTCAAACTTAAATATCAGTCTGTTTTCTCACAAAGATACATATGACTTAAGATATGTGCTATTTATGATAGTTGATTATGATTAATGCATATTTTTATTTTTATTTGTGTTTGTGTTCTTTTTTTTTTGACATTACCTTTGAAACTAGAAAAAAGATGTCCAAATGTTTCCAGTTTGCATATAATCATGTTGAATAATTTAGAAAACATATTTCAGTTTTTCTTTTTTAATAAATCTGCAAAAATGTCAACAATTCTGTATATTATATATATATATATATATATATATATATATATATATATATATATAGCTATTTTACACGAGTAGTTGTGCGATATGGCTGTATTCATCCATAGGCACGAGGCCACAGGCTGACAGCTATCAGCCAATCAGATTCGAGAACCAGACAGAACTGTTGTGTGTGTGTATATATATATATATATATATATACACAAACAGTGGAGAGTATAACAGTACATTGGATCCATGCACCCACTATTTGAAGAAAAAAAAAAAAAGAAAAAAAAATTCTCCAAGTTTGTTATAAATATTTACTACAGGGTTCAAATCTGGACTCTGACAAAGGCCAAAACATGAATCTGATGGACTTGTTCTCAAGCCACTTCTTGGTTGTCTTTGCAGTTTGGGCAGGAACATTGCCTTGTTGGAAAATAACAACTGATGATTCCTCTTCAGATAACTTTTCAGTTGTGGAAAGCAAGCCATTCTGCAATATTCTCCTGTACTCCAAAGCATTAAATGACTTTCCACAGTGAAGTAGCTCACCAATACCATCAGCTAAAAAGGCTCCAGATACAATAACACCTCTTCATCCATGAAGAGGTGTCACTGTGGTAGATATGCATTTATTATTGCTTTTCTCACCAGATTTTCAAAGACACCACACTTGTGTTTCATTGTGATTCATCACTCCATACAAAACTTCCCATATTCTGCCAGAAACTTCATTTTGTCTTAGATGTTTTTTTTTCTGAGACAGCAATGGCTTTTTAAGAGGTGCATTTGCTGAAATTTTGTTAATTTCCTGACCAATAATTTGAAGACAATAACTTAACTTAAGACAATTAAAGCTACATTTAAATAATAATAATAATAATAATAATAATAATAATATAGCTGCAAGCAACAATTTCAAGCGCTTTAAAGGTGCCCTAGAATTGAAAATTGAATTTACCTTGGCATAGTTGAATAATAAGAGTTCTGTACATGGAAAAGACATACCATGAGCCTCAAACACCATTTTTTCCTCCTTCTTATGTAAATCTTATGCATGAAAAACACCACTGAAAAATGAATCTCAACATAACACCGACTGTGACGCAACAGTCAGGATCATTAATATGTACGCCCCCAATATTTGCATATACCAGCCCATGTTCAAGGCAAGGCAGTATTAATGTCTGGAGCTGCAAAGCCGAATCATCAGACATTCTGCAGGTATTGTGAAGCATGCAAAGCAATGGCAATAGCAAAAATGGCAGATGGATGCATTATAACCGTTCATGATCCATGATATATTTAGTGATATTTGTAAATTGTCTTTCTAAATGTTTCGTTAGGATGTTGCTAATGTACTGTTAAATGAGGTTAAAGTTACCATCGTTTATTACTGTATTTACAGAGGTCAGAGCCATGTCGTTATTTTCATTTTTAACCCGAAAATGCTTGTAACGTTAGTCTGTATAATTCATAAACGCATCTGCATTCTTATCGAGTCTCTCCAATTGTGTGTAGCTTTAGCCACGTTAGCCACTATCAAACTAATTCAGAATCAAATGTTAACAAACATCCACAAAATACATGCCATACTTACGTGATCTGATATGCTGCATCACAAACAGTTTGTAAAGATCCATTTTGAGAGTTATATTGTGAACTTCAGTATTGTTTATGCAATGTTTACTGGAGTCGCAAGCTTGGGGGCGGGAAGCATGAGCATTTAAAGGTGTACACACCCAAAATCAGAACATTTTTAATGCCACTCCAAAACAGCCAGTTAAAACATGGTATAATAAAACAAAATCTATTGGGTATTTTGAGCTGAAACTTCACAGACACATTCTGGGGACACCTTAGACTTATATTACATCTTGTAAAATGTCAATTCTAGGGCACCTTTAAGGCCTTTAAGCATATGCATAAAAATATATTATGTTTTAATTAGCAAGCCTGTAACCATCTCAATCATAGATGGAAAAGGTCATTTAAAGGCAATTTACCATAGGACATATATAGATTTTAAAGCTTTTTAATAGTGATAGGTTGAGCCAAAAACCTAGTTCGCCAATATTTAATGAACAATTTGATGAACAGAGGTGGTCCTAGAGGCAAAGCTGCTCAGAGTGAGAAGTTCTACCATGTGATATGAATGCCGTGGGTTTGTGCAACAAAACTGCACGATACACAATCCTACACACGTGAAAAATGCAAAGGCGCACCCAGTGCTCAAAATTCATTGGCCGATGACAACCATGTTTTTTGAGATACGTCATTGTCCTCATAAAAAATCATGGCACCTCGGACAAAGATACTGCGTGCCAATATTCAAGTAAATTGGACTAACAGTGAAGTAGTTATAACTGTTTTCATGAGTTGCCAGTTGCCGTGTCCTTTTTCATGCAACCACAGAGTGAGCTCTTACATAGGTGTGCTGAGTTTGGTGAAAATATCTAATTCTGTTTATGAGTTACAGCCATTTTAGTAAAAATGGATTCACCTACTTCAAATGTCTTGGCAGCCCTTAGGGAGTGTGAATCGAAATCTCAACTTTATTTTATTTTATTTTTTTTTTATTATTTTTTTTTGACAATTATTGACAATCAGACTGCGGAGAATCTCACTGCACTGGTTTGGTTTCTTTTGGGTCAAAAACCTAGGACTAGTTCGCAAAAATAAGGTTTTTCAAAAAAATCCCCAAATACCTGAAAACTTCCCAGAACGGCAAGCATTTCCAAGGCATGCAGTCTGTCATTCTTGAGCCAAGGATTTCAACAACAAACACTTGAGCCGGTTTAGGAGTTATAAGCGATTTTGTACTCTTGACCACAGTAGCGCCCTCATTAACCGATCGTACTACCAGCCCTCAAAGATTCAAGTCTCTACGACTTACGGTTTGGTCTGCCCAATAACTTTTAGGGGAGAATGCTGAACCTTGGTAAATGTAACAACTACAATAGGGTTTTAGCGCTATGCATGCTATACCCCTAAAAAAAATTCTCTGAACCCCTAAAAAAACTTCACTGCTAGTCCCAAAAGCATCTTCTAAATAAATAAATGTAAATGTATGAACGATGTAAATTTTTTCTTCATTATTCATCATTATTATGTGCAAACTGAAAACATTTGGACATCTTTTTTTTTTCTAGTTTCAAAGGGAATATCAAAAAATGAACAAACAAAAACAGCATTAATGTTTCCATTAATGTTATGTTTTAGTGAACACCGTTGTGTCATAGTACTGCTAATAACACACTGGAGTCTTTTTCCAATGGTGGCTGTATTTTCATTCATTATGACACTAATATAGTTCAGCATGTCAGAGGTATAGCACTCTTTTATTAAACATGTTAAAGAGCCCCCCATCACTGCTGGCAAGTCAGATCTACATTTCTTGCAATCACCTGTTTTGCACATCAGAAGGATTTGCAGAATTTGCCAGAAGTACATATTAAAATGAATCATTCTTGACCTGAGCATATCAACAGGACTCCTACTTTAAAGATGCATTTTGTCTGTCCAACTCTCACAGAAATATAAACCATTTATTTATTTATTTTTAAAAGAGGACAATGCACATTAATTAACACAAGAAACAAGTCTCTTATGTAAATGTGCCAGTTTTAGCCATTCTGGCTAATTTTCATCTAATTTTCAAATATAAACCATGAGTTAAAGACTACAATAATTCAATGAACCCTTTACTTATTAAAATACATTTTTAATAATATTTACACAGCTCTTTTATATTTTACATCTACCAAGCTTTAAAAAGACCAATATAAGTAGTATAAAGGTAGATCATATTTCTTAAGTCACATAGAGCTTTGTGTGAAAAACAGACAGATAATTAATTTTAAGAGGGTTTGGAATGACAACAGTGTGGAAAAAAAAAAAAAAATAATGATAGAATTGTCTTTTATAAGTGAACAGTTCCTAAAGTGTTGAGATTCTGCATAAAATACAAAACTCTGAAGAGATAAATGAAAATGCAAATATAACTGCAGAATGCATAATCCAGATATGTTTGGAAACAGTTTCCAACTCAAATAAGACTCCTATGGGGACTGAAGAAGTAGTCATGCATTACTTGTTCTTCATTCAGAAAGGCCCCTTGGCACCCTTCTCAATTCAGAACATTAAGAATCTCTGTCTCTCTCTCTTTCTCTCTCTCTCTTTCTCTCTCTTCTCATTGCAGTGCCCTGGATTCAATATTTAAAGCACTTTAACACAAATAGGCCCTCCATCATTGCTAAGGTAGGCGAAAGTTCAGACAACTGCCTGGTGTTTGGCCTGATAAATGAACACCCTTGGCATTTACTCGGGGACGGGAACTCGAATGAGAATAATCCATGTTCTGAAGGGAGAATGTCCTCTGTGTTGAACACCCATTCCACATGATGGGGATGTGGAAGTGACCTAACAATTTCTTTATGCAAGATTATGGGATAGTGAAGTGATGGAAAGGGTAGATGCAAATAGGAGATAAACAGAGGACAGTCTGAAATGCACACTGGGGCTTTTGGAAGTCAATATAAGTCAGTTGGTAGACTTGGTACTGGTATACTTTGATCTCCACGTTCCTCTCCGTCTCACCCACAGCTTTCCAAGTATACTCAAATGTGGATGGACAAATTCGACACATTTGCACTGCAGTACAATTGCTTTTTTATTACTCTACCAGATGTCAGAGGGCAGCACTCAGTTGTGTCATGTACAGGATATTCAGAAAAAAAGCAGTGCCTCTGCCATTGCATGTAAAGTTTAGAACCAAAACTATAATGATGGAGACAGATGTGCTGCTTTGTTAACCACTCTTCTTTGACTACTGCACAACTGCGCATATTGCCACCTAGTGGCCTCTTCTATCTCAACATTCACCGTATGCATGCGCTGTTGTACGAGCACCATCTGCGTGGTCATAAAAATTAGGCTGTATGCGCATGGTGTGTGCAGATGTCAATGGACTCCTCCAATGACAAAAATTACATCACATGGACAGTGTGCAGTCTGTCATTGACTTTAGGCTTAATTCAGAGGTGTCCAGTCCTGTTTATCTCCAGCACACTTGCCTGAATGTTTCTCGTTTTCCTGAAGAGCTTGATTAGCTGGTTCAGGTGTGTTTATTTAGCATTCAAGCTAAACTCTGCAGGATTGAGGACCTCCAGGAGCAGGATTAAACACATCTGCCCTACTTAAAGTCACAATGATGGTAAAGTGAAAGAAGTTATACATTTTCGACCAACTGTATTTGAGAAAAAAAAAAAGAAAAAAAAAATTCCCATGCCAGTTTGGAAAGGGGAATACAAATGGCCATACCTTACCTTACATTAAAGGTAAGTTCAAATTTAATATAAACCATAGACAAATCCTCACTAGAGTATATATTATATGACATAACATGAAAGTAAGGTTAATAATATAACTTAGATTACACATTTTTCAATTTTACTCAAATTAGGGTGATGCAAAATGAGTACACCCCGCAGCAAAAACTACTTTGTATGGCCTCCATGATTTTTAATGACAGCACAAAGTCTTCTAGGCATGGAATGAACAAGTTGGAGACATTTTGCAACATCTATATTTTTCCATTCTTCACGAATGACCTCTTTTAAAGACTGGATGCTGGATGGAGATTGATGCTCAACTTGTCTCTTCAGAATTCCCCATAGGTGTTCGACTGGGTTCAGATCAGGAGCCACTGAATCCCTTTCACCCTGTTCTTCTTCAGAAAGAACAGGGTGAAAGTGAAATCAGAAATGGATGGTAATCAGAAATGGATGGAAATCAGAAATGAATGGTAGCATCTTCTCTTTCAGTATAGAGCAGTACATCTCTGAGTTCATGATGCCATCAATGAAATGACACCAGCAGCACTCATGCAGCCCCACATAAGGACACTGCCACTGCCACGTTTCACTGTAGGCACCATTTTCTTTGTATTCCTCACCTTTGCGATGCCATACAGTTTTAAAGCCATTAGTTCCAAAAACATTTATCTTGGTCTCATCACTCCAGAGTATAGAGTCCCAGTAGTCTTCATCTTTGTCAGCATGGGCCCTGGCAAACTCTAGGTGGGCTTTTTTGTGCCTGGGCTTTAGGAGAGGCTTCTTTCGTGCATGCCATTCCTCTGCAGTGTAGGCCGTATTGTGTCATGGGAAATAGTCACTCCAGTTTCCAGTTTCTACTTCTTTAGATAACTGCAGTGAACTTGCATGCTGATTTTTTTCAACCCTTCTCAACAGAAGATGCTCCTGTCGAGGTGTTAACATCCGTGGATGACCTGGATGTCTTTGTGAGATGGTTGCAGTTCCATCTTATTAAAATGTTTGTACCACTTTTGCTACAGTATTCTGACTGATAAGTAAAGCTTTGATGATCTTCTTGTAGCCTTCACCTTTGTAGTGTAAAGAAATGATTTTGTGACATTTCTCTTCCATGTGGTGCCATTGCTGACAGCATGAAATGGGAAGGGGTTTTAACACCCTTTTATAGTCAACTGTCTGCTGGACACCTGTGTCATGAATAATTAGACTCACCTGCGGTTGAATTCTTGTTCAATTAGAAATTTGTAGTCTAACATTTAGCTTTGATTCAGAGACTTTCAGTGGGGTGTATTCATTTTTGCATCAACCTAATATGAGTAAAAATTAAATGTTTGTTCTCTAAGTTATATTATTAACCTTACTTGTAATTGTAAGTTAAATATATGTTATATAAAACTTAGTCTTGTCAACATTTTGGAAATTGTTTTTGTGTTTACTGAGGTATTGTTTAAAATGTATTTTTTGGAAGGTGAAATATTATTTGCATCTCTTTAAAGTTAGCTCTCCACCTAAACAGCATTTTCAAGGCACACCGTAGCCCTGGCAAATTGAATATATGCAAGGCATCCAGCAAGTGTTTAACCGTATGACCTTTATCAAAAGTAATTTCCAACAAGAGACTTTATCATAGTCCTCATGGAGCCCCATGCATAATACAGCGTCAGCTAATGGGGTTCATGAGTTATTTCTCTGCAGTATTTTCCTATGATGAACTCCATCCCATCAAAGTGAAACATAAAAATGGGTGAAGGACCACCCCGACCCCACGCATTCCAATAAGCTCGTGTTTGTCACGTCACATATTTTACATTCCAAATGATGGACTGCACCTCGTCATCCACGTGAATAATTGGCCATGCATCAGAACAGCAAAGGTTAATTAAAATGGCATTATGGGCCATAGGGATCTATTAGAAATGCCATGATGGTTCAGCTGGGTTTTATTTAAGGCTTCCAGCATGACTATCGAATAGAGACGCGTACAGCCACGTATCTCTGCACCATGAGGTTTTGTGAGAAAATAAGGTCATATTGTAGTTTGCATGGCAGTTATTGGTGATCAGACTGAGTGAATTCAATAATAATGTAGTCTTTACACCACTGGCCTTTAAAATCAGTCCTCAAATGAATAGGACGCATCCTGGCCTCTCATAGACCTGAAGTCCATTGCGATTTATCGCACAATCATGTTTCAACCACTGGCCAATTCTATTTCACTACAACTCTCTAATTGTACTCAGGGCTGGAGAACGGGAAGCCTTTGATAATTGTGATTGCACCCAGTATGAAATGAAATTAATTAAAACTGCCTCGATAGGAGGCTCGTTATGAGGTCCGACTTGTTTTCATTTCTTTGCTTCCTTTGTAGCAAAATAAATGGCACTTCTATTCAATGAGAAGACAATCGGGTGTACTGTATATACTGTCTGCTTGTGGGAAAGTTAATTTTACCCTTGGTGCATACAAGATATGGTATGCAAATAGGTTTCTGATCATGTTCCAATAAATTAAACTCCATTTTTATGACTTTAATTAATTCAGACTTCTCGACAGCAAATCCCAAGTGTCCTTAAAAAAAAAAAAAAAAAAAAAAAAAAAAAGACCAAAACTAAGTAGAAACATTCTTGACATCATACAGTGAGACACACTCTAATGTCTTAATTAATTACACTTTAATTATTTGTATATATATATATATATATATATATATATATATATATATATATATATATATATATATAATTATAACTATTCAGCAACAATATAGTAAGGTTTAGTTTGTAAACATTAATTAATGCACTGGGTATCTTGAAGCAGGGTTATTACAATTAACTAGTTATAATTCATTAAAAACTAAACAAAACTAAACAAAAATTTGAAATGTTACATTGGCAATAAACTGGAATGATGTTAAAGGTACAATATGTAAATTTTTGCAGTAAAATATCCAAAAACCACTAGGCTAGTGTTATATATTTTGTCCAGCTGATTACTAACAATGTTAGTAATCAGCTAATCTAATGTTTTCAACTACTTGTAAATCATGAGAAAATTCCCATTCTAAACAGTGACACGGGGCAGTGCAGTCGCCTGTCAATGACGTCAGTTACCTTTGTTACCGCCTTTACTGACGTAGAAACCACATGACAACAGTGCCGTGGACAAATGCGGAAGTAGAGTCTAGCGTCCACAAACCACTAGCTTGCTTCAAGCAATTCCTTATTTACTTCTTGCACGTTTTATGGTGGATTGTGTTATTTATTTATGGAATATAATTACTGTTTACCATCTGCCGCTGGTT
The DNA here is from genome assembly GCF_024489055.1 of Chanodichthys erythropterus. Taxonomy (NCBI): domain Eukaryota; kingdom Metazoa; phylum Chordata; class Actinopteri; order Cypriniformes; family Xenocyprididae; genus Chanodichthys; species Chanodichthys erythropterus. Next base: position 6,886,504 of record NC_090232.1, on the reverse strand, counting down.
CTGTCGACAAGGACAGCTCCCGTAAACTCATGACCGGAAAAGCGGAAGCGGCGCCGGCGACTGTGTCATAATAAAAGTCCCGCTGCTCGTGAGGCGTGTGTTGATCAATCGCTCCAGCTCCTCGTTCAGCTCCCGCAACACTCGGTCCTGCTCTGCTTCATACTACAGTAACGTTAATAATCGCATCCACAAACATGAGTTCTTCCTGACTCCAATCCCTATTTTTTTGCACCGTCCGTTGAGATGGAGACTACATGTCCCAAGATTCTGCTCTAAAACTTGCCGTCATCAAACTACGCCTTTGTTTTGAATAGGCTTCTAGCGACCTCTAGCGGAAAAAAAAATATCACAGATTGTACCTTTAAGTTGAATAATACATATTATTATGTAGTGCGAACTCCGATGCTTGAGAAAATATAAGGGGTCACTAATTTTCACTAACTAATTCTTTCACTGTTTTTTGATAATTTTTACTGAAATGTGTATCAAGAATATCAAGAATATAGGGGTGTCAAACCAAAGGACAAGAAAACTTAACACTTTTATAGTGGTTCCAAAAACTTGCCATATGCACATGTCATGGGCTTCATAGGGGGCTTCAGTAACATGACCTTGAATGGGGTCCTTCAACTAATTAAACATGTCATTTTTGTCCAATTTAAAATCAGGATGTGGTGTCATACCGGAGGACATGGTTTTCAGTGACAAAATGTATGAAGTTCCTATGCTTTTAGAAATATATAGATGGGAAAAAAAATGACTGCCATTTACTAAAAAAGACACTTGTAAAATTATGCCTGAGGTATTTATTCACATTTGTATGTTTTTATGTTTAATTTATAAAAGGTGATCTATATTGAACTGTGCTTGAGACAGTCACACCATAGGACAATGTTGAGGAAAAAAAGAAAAAAAATCCAATAAAGCAGTTTTTATAACAACAGGTCCATGTAAGACAAAGACATGTTTAACCATTTACTGCATTTTAAATGATGACGATACTAATTATATTCATTTTTATCTCGTGTGACAGTCAAAATGCCATGTCACGTCAAAACTTAACTTAATAAATAAATTTGCCACACTTGCAGTAGAAGAAGACAGTTTATGCCAATGTCTGCTACAGTGCCCCTTCTGGCTGAGAATACAATTATAATACTTTATAAACTGCATTCAGACACATTTCAGGACCAACAGTGTGTGAAATTAAGCTTGTTTAGCTACAGTAGAAACATTTACATTCACACACATCAGGCTTTATACACAGGTCTAGAACAAATCATACTAATTCAAGAAAAAACAATCAGACACTTAGCCAGAAAAAAAAAAAAAAAAAAAAAAAAAAAAACTATTGGTGCACTGCATCATTCCATAAGGAAGAAATCCATTTACTTGACTAAGCTTTTTTGTCTTTGCTGCAATGACATATACTTCCTAACATTGAGAGCAATGTATGATTATTATAAACATGTTCTGAATTCATGGGTTGTTTGTAATTTCTGCCAAGAGGCATGTATTTAATCATAAAACAGTGTGAGACAGCAATGTGCACAGCCATTTATCAGCATCAGGAAACATATAGAGTCTTTCTGAACAACAGCCTCAACACAAACCTCATTCATGACAGACACCAAATATTTCATCCTAGCACTCTATACTTATTACATTTTCATTTCCATAATCCCCTGAGGGGAACTCATTATAATGTTTTATTCATTGATGTACCACCCTTAAGCATTTAATAAAAATCACACACTTTCAAAAATCACAACAAACACCACTGGAATTACGACTGCGGTTTCACCTCTTATTCTCAACCGATCCTTGAACATTTACATTTACGTTCTCAGCAGATATTTCCTTAACAGAAAGTCATACAATACAGTGCAAACGTCAGGTTATTGGCAATTACCAGAAGATGAGAACGGACAATGCATACCAAGTTTTCTACGAATGCCTGCCTTCACAGTCATCACTAATATGCCTACAACGGATGCAAATCCATTCAACTTAATAATATCACTACTAACAGTCGTTCTGCAACTGTATAAGTACATACTTGGGTGCAAGAAATGCGTCTAAAGAAAAGCTGTCAATAAGAACAGGACATATGTAGCGCACTTATAGAAAGGATTATATTTGTTGTGTCTAGAATGAATTCGAGAGATACCAGTGTATAAGCCTGAGCACTATCAACAGTGTGAGATATTTCAACTTTAATTCATTGATATATCATCCATGTCTCGCCAGATTACAAGGCATGGTTATATCATTTCACTTGCTTGGTTGAACATGTTCACTGAGCTGCTGCAGGGTCAGAATAGTGCTCAAAACATATTGTTTATGTGGCACATTGCTAAATCTTTGAATGGTAAGAGACATATCATATTTTCAATGGGTTTTATATTGTATAATGTGGGGTCAGTCATTCAACTGAGAACTGCCAGTGAACAAAAAGTATACTATGTCCAGAGAAGATCCAATAGTACATCTGTGGCACCTTCAAAGAGCAATTTGTATGAATTTGTACGACTTCAACTCATAAAATATGTACAATTTAGCAAAAAAAGCCAAAAACAAAAATTAGCCACCTCGTAAAAAAAACGTAAAAATTGCCATGAGATCGGGTTGTGGTGTTAGATATGTAGTACACCAGTAGACACTATATACTTCAGATTTCTTCAATTTGTCTCTTCGCAGGCTCATTTTCATTTGGCATCCATCCTATGGTCAACCATTCCTGGTAAAAAAAAAAATATTCTTATATGCGAAAGCACGTAGCATTACTGTGCAGTTGTGGGGCATCGCAATCCTGTCAAATGGAATCAAACGCAATTGAAGAAACTGTTTCCAGATGGGAATTGCATCTGTGGTTTTTCAAGACTGACCTGTCGAGAATCGCTTTCATAATCCACTGCAGGTGTGCTCACAGCAGTCCGGCACACTGTGGTCTCATCAGTAACATCTCTGAGAATAGCTCTGGACTCATCTGCTGGAGATATTATGAGTTATACAGTTATACAGGTGCGGCGATTGCTCTCATTCCAACAGGTAGATGCATTACAGAGTCTGAACTTCATAATTAACTAAAGGCCATTCCAATTCCACAAGGATATAATGCACTGACTCTAAAGGAGGATTCATTTGTGTTCTGTCTGATGCTAGAAAGACAAAAAAACAAACAAAAAACAAAGAGAGAGAGAGAGAGAAAGAGAGATTTGTTCATTTTGTCTTGTATTTAAAAATGGACAAATGCAAGCCGAAATCTGAAATATAGTTTTGTTCATTACTAATCAATGCTACACTCTAAAAAATGCTGGGTTAAAAACAACCCAAGCAGTTGGGTTAAATGTTTGCCCAACCTGTTAGGTCGTTTTATTTAAACCAACTATTATTTAAAAATTGCTATATGGCTAGCTTAAAATGAACCCAAAATTGTTGGGAAATTAAAAACCAGATGCAATTAGAGACAACAATAATAGACAAAAGGTGAATGTTTATTAATAAGCTTTAATATTTTATTAATATACATTTAATAGTTTATTAATATAAATTTACTAATAAGCAATTTAATAAATGTTTATTGTTTAATAATTATTCATTGAACATTAATAAATGTTCATTTCTAACATACTTTGGGTTAATTTTAATTAATCAATACAGTAATTTTTAAACAATAGTTGAGTTAAATAAAACTACCCAGCAGGTTGGGCAAACATTTAACCCTACCGCTGGGTTAAAATAACCCAATTGCTGGGTATGTCCATTCTCAACCCAACTTGGGTTGTTTTTAACCCAGCATTTTTTAGAGTGTATGCTTTATATAAAACTTGAGGGGGAAAAGAGACACAAAACACTAAGACAAACACAAAATTGTATTATTATTATTATTATTTTCTGAAAATGAAAGTGATGCTTGCCTCTCTGCTGTAATGCTAGAATGTTGCTAGGTGGTTGCTAGGGCACAAACATCACCCAATTCTCTGTGACATTCTGGTCTCTAGATATGGCCCACGTCCCTTCTTCAATGCAAGTCAATGGGATTTGTTCGACTGTTTTGTCTGCCAGATGAAAATTCTAAGTCTGATCCAGTTTGCAACACGACCCACTCTGCATTTTCACATTTCCCTATGTTTGTTGCTATTAGATGATATAATAAAAAAAAAACTAGACAGCACGTATGTATGGCAGCATAAACAATATAGCAGAATCTCTACCGGCTGACACATTTCTTGTAGTTCCGAAGTATATAATGTAATTCCGTCAAGCCATTATATACAGTACCAACACTGTATTTCAAATAGCCACAGTGTGTCAGTAAAACATTCTCTATTTTTATCATGGAGACAGAGGCCTTTGACGTCCCTAACGGTACAGAGTGCTCATGGATTGCTCCTACTACTAATTAATTACGAAGGACAACAAGCACATGTTGAGTGCACCATATTTACAGCCATCGTAATTGTCACTTTTAGGTCTAATGTAGGCACTAACTTTATGTAGGAAACTGGAACAAAACCTCCTAAACTGTCCCCATGGCAACAAGAGCAAAAGTACCCTTGATTCACAGCAGATGTAAGAGAAAAGATCTATTGAACCCAACCAGCCCACAAACTGGCCCTGTTTGCCAATGCATACAGGAATAAATCGCCCTTTTTCCTTTCTGACGACATGACTGTAACTGGATGGTGCAAGTGGAACCTCCCACAAACCATTCTGTCACAGGAAGTGCAGTCTGGCTATCTTCACATTGGCATGACAACCACAGGCTCACGAATGAACTGAAATGCTTGCACGAGGTTGCGGCACTAGCAGAACATTCTCACACAGAGTGTTTTGTTGAGTCAGGGTGGTGACCTGACATTTTAAGTAGGGCTTTGAAATGTTAAACTATTTGATGGAAATGGGTTGAAAGGCAACGATTCAGGTTGTTTTAGTGCAGCTAAATGTGAGGTGTGAAGAGCACTCGTGTTTGCAATAATGTTAATGAAAGTGGTCTGAGGGAAAGAGGAAAAAAAATGGCTGTTTAGCAAACGTCTAGCATTTATTTGTGTCTGATATGCTTGACATCTTGTTTGGGGATAGTTAAAAAATGTAATTAATATTACTCCATTATTTACTCATCATCTCATTCCAAGTAATTGATTGATTGATTGATTGATTGATTGTCCACATAATAAAATTCAACAGCTTTGGAATGACAGAGTTGAGTAAATGGTGATTTTTGGGGGGAGGTAAACTCTCTCTTTATATGAAAAAAAAAAAAAAAAAAAAAAAAAGGTACTCACTGTTGTTGTTGTTGTTGTTAACTAAGTGGCCGTTTACATGACACTAAAAACGTAAAACTTTTACACGACAACAGCATTTTGGGGGTCTGAAAATGCAAACTTTTGAAAACGGGTTTCAAAGTTTGAAAAAAGAAACCACTATCGTCTCTGTGTAAACTACAAAAATGGGAATTTGTGAAAATGACGACATTATGCGCATACGTATTATGTGTTCAGTCGATAGGCATGTAGTGTTTCTTTACTTTTTCTTTTATGGCCTGACATCAAAATACAGCATTTTTAGTCATTTCCACGGATCCGTGTGAATGAGGATCGTTTTGACAATGGTGTCGTCTGTACACGAAAAATGCAAAGGAAATACTTTACCGTTTTTAGTACACCGCTGTCATGTTAACATACCCTAAACCTAGGCTTAAGCTAAAATATCAACTTTTCGGTTGAAATAAAGAAAAATAAATAAATATTCTATGAAATACTTTTAAAATGTTGCCTTGGCAACTAACTGAAATAACTGAGATCAAGTAGAAATACTAAGATTACTAAAACTAGAATTGAAATAAAGTCATTTAAAGCTATGGGGGGGGAAATAAGTAAAAATGACAAAAGCGCATACAATTACTAATATGTGCAGTAAAAATGGAAACTGAAAACCTAAAAATAAAAGGTAATTCAAAATAATATATAAACTACTAAAATAACACCAGTTATACCGCATGACCACTCATTAAGCCCCGCCTTTGAATCGTTACAGACCAATCATACCTTGCAACTGTTGACGTCTGCTATATTATCAAAAAATTGTGGAAGATCGGTGTGGTTGAACAGTATCAATCATAATTTTACAGAGATTATACAAAACATGGTAACATGATGTTGTCATAATAACACTTATAATAGTGGCCAAGTAACCCAGAGAACATATATGTGGTATATTTTTTCCTTTTCCCTTTAAATAAATCTTGAGGAGTTCATATTGTGGATTAAAATATGTTGCCCTTATTCTCAAGTGAACATGATGAAAATCAGTGATGAAAACCTACTTCCTTCTAATGGTATGATCAATAAGTCATGGCAACATACATTCTTCCATACACTTCTCATCAAAATAATTTATGTGGTTGTAAAAACACTGTAAAAATGTCCACCTTGAACTTCAGAAAGTTCAGTTGCTGCCTTAAATTTGTAAGTATAATCAAATTGACTGTACAAGCAATTTATCTTAATTATTAAACTGACTTAAAATCAAGTTGAATCTCACATTTTACAATGTATGTGGTTAAAAAGACGAAAACTTTTTGCAAGGTCATACTTAATTCTAACCAAAATAAATTTTACCACTTTGAGCACATTCTATTAAAAATGATCATGTCAATTTTCAATTCATTCACATGATTTGTAAATCTTGCCTGCGCGAGCCACGGCAATGAAGGGAGGCAGAGTTTTAGAGAAGGATCATTCCACATGTACAATCCACAAATGATCGTAATAGCTTCTAGGCTGTGTACAGACATCCTAATATGACTCACAGACAGGAAATGTTTCCTATACAGTGCAGGTGTCTCTTGAGCACATAAATAGAAATGAAACTCAACTACTACACCAAAACAATCTGGCTCAGATATGCTTGTCTTGCGTCACAGGCAGCACTCTGTTTATAATGCAATCCACAGAAGTAGGTTGAGGATCAATACTGTAAGACGTGTGATTATTTGTCGTTGTCCTGTGTGGGAGACTGAAAATATTTCTGTTACCACCTCCAGATTAGCCACACATGTATTCGATAAACTCATCAGTGTTAAACATCAAATATTATAAAAGTGTACATTCAAAACAATTAAGCTCGCATCTCTTTGAAGAGGAGTTACATACAGAAGATTCATAGTATTAGGGATTTGTTCAAATGACTAACACCGTAACCACAACTAATAATCATTCTACTTATTCATGACTTCTTATCAGAAGTGACAGCTGTGACAGTTCTCCCATATCAAATGATCAATAATTTAAAGTACAGTATAATCATTAATAATACAATGCTCTCAGGTTGGTTTTGTGACTAAATCTGCCTGTGTAATTTTGTATACTGCCACAAAGAACAGTTAGCAAGGGCTCCATGAATAACCCAAATGTAGAGCCTTGTCTGACATTTCAGTACTGTATAACTTACATAAAAACTCTATTTCCACAAAAGAAAAACAGAGCTCTTAATAACACCCTTCCAACCCAGGAGAACCTTTAAGCCAACCAAAGTACAGGTTTTCACTTTTTAAACAGCTCTCTCTAATATATATATATATATATATATATATAATATATATATATATATATATATATATATATATATATCTATATATATATATACTTTGGATTAGATATATTAACAAGGCTTTTCTTAACAAATGAAACATCGGAGAAGCTTGTAGGTTAGTTTATTGAAAACTGTGCCACGTGATTGTGCCTCATTGAAGTACATGGCAATTAAAAACGTGTTCAGCTTTAGTTAGCCTGTGCTGTTCAATGAGATCTATGCTACTCTGACATGACTTGATCTAAGCATTGCCTTCTCTTTATCATCTCGTAATAGAATTATTCAAAACAGGCTGTCAAAAGCAATCATATTCCCTGCCAGAAGTGTGACCAGTCAAAATCTCACTTTTTTTTCCTCTACATGTGGTTAATCTGACAGCACCTTCTGTGGTAACCCAATTAAAAAGCCCCCTTAGAGTATGTGTGTGTGTGTGTGTGTGTGTGTGTGTGTGTGTGTGTGTGTGTGTGTGTGTGTGTGTGTGTGTGTGTGTGTGTGTGTGTGTGTGTGTGTGTGTGTGTGTGTGTGTGTGTGTGTGTGTGGAAACAACAGATTAACGCAGTAGATGTAATACTCCTCTTTTTAATAGTCTTGTAATAAGAGCAGCATCCTCTGCTTCAGCTAAAGATGGTGGCATCAAAAAATGCAGCAAGAAACTAAATGTAGGTTATGAGACTCTTCAGCTCAATGAGATACAAATTACAAGTTCTGCCATATATAGTTTCAAGTATGGGAAATATAATTTCATTTTGGTGTTTGCTTGCTTTTATGAATTAAGCAATAAGCCACTGCAGGCGTTCTATAATGTTTTTATCATGATTAAGGACTGTTAAGAAAATGCAATATGATAAAAGACACCAATGGTAAGGAGTAATATTCATAATAAACTGTTTTTCCACCATGTGATATTCATTAGCCTGAATATAGGCTGGTTGCCAAGCAACATAATAATCAAAGATCATATAGCCAATAGATTGTTGCTTTGAATGTGACCACCAATTGGAATTAAAATCTATTGGAATTTCCTCATATGACCTTTCAAAACATCTTTTGTAAAGAATTTAATATTTTTATTTAAGAAGGATGCATTAAATTCATCAAATCAATGATGTTCTTTTGAACTAATCATCAAATATATAATGAATAGAATATAATGAAGCACTTTTCCTCATTTATTATAACTGAGCTTTTTTGACTTGGACCAGTAAAAAAACACCTACTGTAGCGACCAGTTTACTTTAGCCACTGCATAACGACATCCTGGCAATTCCCTTTTTTTAACCATTTTTCTCTAGGTCTCAATGAAGAAATGACTACAAATCATATGATTGGCTCCCAAAATTATATGCAAATTATAGAAAGGTATAGGGTTGAAATTGTAGCATACTACAAAAATAACCTGGGCAACTTGTCCCTATACTGTATATTGCATGTCTTATAACGTCTCTGATTGCAGTCTTCAAGAGGCTTTTCAGTCTGAGACATTATCTGACTTGAATATGTCATGTAGCAGGTAATGACTCGATCAATCTTGCTCTTCGGCTTAAGTGCACTACCCATCATGAATACACCCAGCATGAGCCCAGTTCTACCAGAGATGACACCCACCTAGCAACTAGATTAAAAAAACAACCCACATCTAGTTCATAAACCCCTGTTGAGATCTGTTGGACCTATATTACACACAGAGAGCTTCCCTTCTCACATTACTGTTGAAGTCAGCCATGCATTTCAAGTACTCATCATAAGGTCGTCAATAATTACAACGAGAAGGCATTTTTTTTGTGAATTACTTACAGGATACCTTCCTGTTCATGCATATCTTGGCAAAGGAGCTATTCTACCATGAGAAAACAGGCCTTGTTTATTTAAGGAGGCGTAGATGATTAAATGACCCCCTCAATTTGGTAATTGTAACACAAGTTTTTGAAGTCAACATGACAGGGTATTCACAACTCAATTTCATTCTGTGTAAGAAAGAGTGGGATGATGGGATATTTAACAAGAAAAAAATGAATGAAAGGGTTGGGATGTGATTTTATCTGTCGATAAATGATTGGATGGTGAAAGCGCTTTCTGGTGTAAATTATGAGGTTAGAGTGCAGTGACTAATTGTGTACAATAAAACCATGATTGTGTGTTAAGTAAAGTAAAAGTGGTCACTTTCATGTATGTTTGTTTGGTTATAAATTGAAGTTATTTCATTATTAACTAGGGTGTAATGGTACATGTTTTCGCCCCGAACCATCACGTTACAGGCGTCACAGTTCGGGTGCATGCAGTCAGACGACGAATACAGTCAGTCACAGGCAATCCACACACCAATCCAGAAGGGGGAGTGCGTGGTAATGCAACGCTGTTTGCTAACCACTACAACAGGAAAAAACGCAGAAGAAGAAGAAGAAGACCAGACAATGTATGAATGTTTACATTTAATCTCTCAACTAGTGTTTTAACTGCGGAAAGACATCAATAAAACAGCTTGAGAATAATATCTCACATAGCATTACATTTACCTCAGGCAAGTCATGTAGTGTCCACAGCATGTTGGTTCACTAGAGAAATGAACTATAGAGGGGAGCATTTCACTAAATATATATATACTATATCAGCTTATATATCCATTATATTTACTTTATCTGTTAGTAATGTCTTAATTATTTGTATATGTTTAAATACATTTGTCACAAAAACAAATTATGATAGTAACTTTGTAAAAGAATATATATCAAAAATGAATTATAGTAAAAAAAAAAAATTATAATAATTTATAATTAGATTTAGAAGTTAATGCAAAACCTAGTTTATGCAAAACCTAACTTATGTGCGATTTACTTTTACATAGAGTTTTGAAAATTATATCTAAAAATAAACAGCAAATTAATTTAATAGTTTGGGCTCTGTTGTTAATTGTAACCTTTAATATTATAGTAACATGCAAGAAGAGGCTGATTATATATACAGTACAGTCCAAAAGTTTGGAACCACTAAGATGGAACCACTTTTCATGTTTTTAAAAGAAGTTTCGTCTGCTCACCAAGGCTACATTTATTTAATTAAAAATACAGTAAAAAACAGTAATATTGGGAAATATTATTACAATTTAAAATAACTGTGTACTATTTAAATATATTAAGTAATTTATTCCTGTGATGCAAAGCTGAATTTTCAGCATCGTTACTCCAGTCTTCAGTGTCACATGATCCTTCAGAAATCATTCTAATATGCTGATTTGCTGCTCAATAAACATTTATGATTATTTTCAATGTTGAAAATTTTTTTTTTCAGGATTCCTTGATGAATAGAGAGTTCAAAAGAACAGCATTTATCTGAAATAAATGTCTTTTTTTTTTTAAAGAAATTAAAGAAATTAATACTTTTATTCAGCAAGGATGCATTAAATCAATCAAAAGTGGCAGTAAAGACATTTATAATGTTACAAAATATTAGATTTCAGATAAACACTGTTCTTTTGAACTTTCTATTCATCAAATAATCCTGAAAAAAAATATTGTAAACAAATATTTTGTACAATTGTACACATTAAATGTTTCTTGAGCAGCAAATCATCATATTAGAATGATTTCTGAAGGATCATGTGACACTGAAGACTGGAGTAATGATGCTGAAAATTCAGCTTTGCATCACAGGAATAAATTACTTTGTGAAATATATTCAAATAGAAAACAGTTATTTTAAATTGTAATAATATTTCACAATATTACTGTTTTTACTGTATTTTCAATTAAATAAATGTAGCCTTGGTGAGCAGACGAAACTTCTTTAAAAACATTAAAAATCTTAGTGGTTCCAAACTTTTGGACTGTACTGTGTATGTTTAGTCTTCTCCCCCCGCACCGAATCATGACTTCAATAGATACGCACCGAACCGTCATGTTTGTGTACCGTTACACCCCTATTATTTACTCACCATTATGTTACTCCATATGAACTTCCTTATGCAAGGTTATAACGAAATTAATGAATTCCATATAAAGAAAGATGTTCATCATTTGAAAAGTGGCCATGCAGGCTTGGAAATGACATTGGGGTTAGTAAAATGACATATTCTGAACTATTCCTTTGAGTATCAGGGAAGTCATTCTTTTTTCCCACTCTTGTTAAAGTTCCCCGATGCTGACTCCTTCACAGAGTATGTGAAAATAAAAAATAAAAAAACACACTAATTTCTACCTCCGTCAATGTCCCTTTGAAAAAAAAAAAAGAAAAAAAAAACCTGCAGACGTTAAGCTGCTTAAGTGTGAAGTTGCACAATCCAACACAGAAGCTTAAGAGTGTATATGGGTCTAAAGTAAGAGACGTTTTTCTAAATAGTCAAAATATCATTCTTTTATTTCACCCTTGTTGCCAAGTACATTCCAAACACACACACACACACACACACACACACACACACACACACACACACACACACACACACACACACACAAAACTTGGAAAGTTCAAATGAATAGAAATAATTAGACAGAAATATTGTGTAACATTATAAATGCCTTTACTGTCACTGATCCTGGCTGAATAAATGTATTCATTTCTTTCAAAAAATCTTTAAAATCTTACTGACCACACACTTCTATATGATATGCATTGTATAGAATGATTAACTGTACAACAATGTGAATGTAATTTAGTACATTTTATAATAAGCAACATGTGCATCAAAATAATGAGTGTTTGGGTTTCATTTAAAAACGGCACAGCAATCTTGAGGCACTTTTAGCACCTATTTAAGCTGAATTGCAGGTGGTTCATAAATAAGACACAGGGGTTTCACTGAAATACCACATGCTAAAGTGGCACTACTGTTTGGTGAATTCAAGGGGCGATAATCACCGGAGAGGCTCAAAGCCAAGATCGCTTGCCAAAGTCTACCTATGATTGCACCTTCTTGTGCGAGAGAACAGTTGGGCTCAACAGATGGTAAAGCTGCCTATGTCTTCCAACAGAACGCTAGGGTCACTTAGCATGAAATAACTATATGTGACCCTCTTTGCTCCTGTGGCCTTTTAAGTAATACTTACAGAATACGCTTCAGCTTGCATGACTGAACCAATATCCCAGAAGACTCTTTCCCCCCATATCATAACCTCTTATTCAGTCTCTCTGCTGAGCTAAGCTACTTTACGGCACTTCATAGCTTTAGTCATTGTGTTCATCGTATAGTCATATTAGAAAATGCCTGAGGAAGAAACGCTTTCATATTACAGACAGCCCACTTGGGTACGAAAGATCCTTTATAGCCAATTTGTGTGTAAAATTAGCTTGGACCAACATGAAGACATCACACTGTGCACTATATACTTACGAAAGCCTTATACAATATTTATAGTTTGACTTTGATTAATGAGTCTACACAAGTAACTAACTACAAATATGATTTTTTTTTTTTAAATAATACTTTAATCAAAAATACTTTAATGCATTACATTTAATGCTTTCCTGATCTCACTGTGCATATAATATGTGTGACACTGTAATCTAAAATAAAACCACCTTTTCAATACCTGTCATATTCTCATAGGTCAAATATTCCTCAGGATCTTTGGAAAATAAAATGTTAAAGTGTAAGAATGTTCTTGTTTTAATCATTATTAATGACAATGTGTGAACAGCATGTAACAAAAATTAAATAGCGAGACCTTCCCAACTCTATAAAAGGCAAGCCTGTATAATATATATATATATATATATATTTTTTATGTGAAGGACTCGGGATGTTTTTGCCGGGAAAATCAAAAAGATGTGATGGTTACACGCGCTCCTAACCTCTCTTCAGTTCAACTGACATTTCATGTTTGCTATTGCATTAAATTATGTTAATAAATAGAACCTCACAGTAATTTTATTGTAAATGCACAATACAAATACAACTAGCTTTTCACATTTTCTGGTCCAAACTAAAGAGTCCACCAAGTCTCTATGATTTTTTGGTTTCTAGATAAAGCTCGGCTCCCTCCTTCAATGTAAATGTATGAAATATTGTCTACCGTTTAATAGCCTGCTAGTCAAACATTGCTTAGAAAATCAAAAATACACCTGAAAAAAATGTCACTAATCATTCCTGTCCATTGCAATAGTAAAAGTTTTGCTTACCTTAGCAAACAATATAAATGAGTACAGAATTGAGAGATAATGTATATTTGGGATGGGTCTATCGATTCGATCAAAGCTGATCGTGTTTGAAATGTGTTATGGAGCTGTCATTTTGATGTATTGTTTACAGGGAAATGGCAGCTGTATACAGTACTATATGTTAATTGAATTCATATGCCACAAGCCACACATACATCAAAATGACAGAATGGATGTGAAGAGGTTCAACATCCTGATGCCCATGAGCTCAAGAGCAAACGATGAATCGTTTTCTCATTCCGGCTGCTTGGTGCATTTAGATTCAGGCTTTGACTAAGTGTTGTAGTTAGACTGACGTGAATGTGAAGATTATTGACTTATATCATCATATTTAAACAGCCTAAACTTGTGGAAATCATTTTTCTATTTGTCTTTTTGGACAGAGTTACTTTTCTCTCCACTGCATAACAAGATCTGACCCCAATCTAATTTATCTGACTTATTCTCATTTCTGAAGGTGGGAAAGTAAAGCTATGTTTAATTGATGTGGTCTGACAAACGGAAAATTAATATATGATAATATAATGAGATCAGTGAAAATCAGGAATATGGCAGAGGGTTTTAATGGATATCACAGGCTGTTAGGTATTTTTAAAACTTGCTGAGGGAATATTGAGTTTCTTTATCTTTCAGCAAATACACACTTTGAGCTGATCTCTCATGATGGATGGGTTGGTGGATGGATGGGTTGGTAAATGGATGGATAGGTAGGTTGGTGCATGATGGATGGATGGAAGTTAGGTAGGTTGGTGCATGGATGGATGAATGGGTAGGTTGGTGCATGATGAATGGATGATGGATGGATGGATGGATGGATGGATGGGTAGTTAGGTAGGTTGGTGCATGATGAATGGATGATGGATGGATGGGTAGGTTGGTGCATGATGAATGGATGATGGATGGATGGGTAGATTGGTGCATGATGAATGGATGATGGATGGATGGGTAGGTTGGTGCATGATGAATGGATGGATGGATGGATGGATGGGTAGTTAGGTAGGTTGGTGCATGGATGGATGGATGGGTAGGTTGGTGCATGATGAATGGATGATGGACGGACGGATGGGTAGATAGGTAGGTTGGTGCATAGATGCATGGGTGGATGGATGGGTAGTTAGGTAGGTTGGTGCATGGATGGATGGATGGATAGGTTGGTGCATGATGAATGGATGATGGATGGATGGATGGATGGATGGATGGGTAGGTTGGTGCATGGATGCATGGATGGATGGATGGATGGTAGTTAGGTAGGTTGGTGCATGATGAATGGATGGATGGATGGATGGATGGATGAATGGATGAATGGATGAATGGATGAATGGATGGATGGATGGATGGATGGATAGGTAGGTTGGTGCATGGATGGATGGATGGTAGTTAGGTAGGTTGGTGCATGGATGGATGGATGGATGGATGGGTAGGTTGGTGCATGATGGATGGATGGATGGATGGATGGGTAGGTTGGTGCATGATGGATGGATGGATGGATGGTAGTTAGGTAGGTTGGTGCATGATGGATGGATGGATGGATGGATGGATGGATAGATAGGTAGGTTGGTGCATGGATGGATGGATGGTAGTTAGGTAGGTTGGTGCATGGATGGATGGATGGGTAGGTTGGTGCATGATGGATGGATGGATGGATGGATGGGTAGGTTGGTGCATGATGGATGGATGGATGGGTTAGGTAGGTTGGTGCATGGATGCATGGATGGATGGATGGATGGATGGTAGTTAGGTAGGTTGGTGCATGGATGGATGGATGGGTAGGTTGGTGCATGATGAATGGATGATGGATGGATGGATGGATGGTTGGATGGGTAGTTAGGTAGGTTGGTGCATAGATGCATGGGTGGATGGATGGGTAGTTAGGTAGGTTGGTGCATGGATGGATGGATGGGTAGGTTGGTGCATGATGAATGGATGATGGATGGATGGATGGATGGATGGATGGGTAGGTTGGTGCATGGATGGATGGATGGTAGTTAGGTAGGTTGGTGCATGGATGGATGGATGGTAGTTAGGTAGGTTGGTGCATGGATGGATGGATGGTAGTTAGGTAGGTTGGTGCATGGATGGATGGATGGTAGTTAGGTA